>NC_047125.1:3372365-3672365 GCF_902500255.1 Thalassophryne amazonica
ATCTATTTTGTATTTCTTATATCTATTTTCTGCCTCTTTAGTTTTATAATTCTCTATACAGTGTATTTTTCTTATTACATGCATTTCGTAACCCTTTCATCATCCATGGTCGATCTTGGATTTTTGTTTTCTGTAGTCTTGTTTAATTGGACAATTTTTATCATATAATGTAAAATTTGTAAAAAAGTTTCATATGCACTATCACATCACTTTCACTGTATACCTTTTCCCAGTTTTGCTCTTGTAAATCCTTCTTTAGGTGTTCATGTTTTCCTCTGTCCGCACTCGCCTGTATTTTATTTTCTCCTCTGGCTGATTCCACCGATGGTTTCTATTATAAACGATGAAAACTGGTAGATGATCACTAATGTCACTGATTAATAATCCACTCACAGTGTTATTCTCAATATCATTGCTGAATATATTATCAATTAAGGTGGCACTATGGGATGTAATTCTGCTTGGCCTGGTGATTTTTGGATATAAACTCATACTGTACATTATACTGATAAATTCATCTGTTATTTTTATGCTTATTTGGATTGAGCAGATCAATATTTAAGTCACCACAAATGAACACAGTTTTTTTTATTAGTTTTTGAGAACATTTTCCCATACAGTCGTGAATGTTCAATACTAGATTCCTGGTGTTCTATATATACAGCTGACTAATACATTTTTGCTTTTTTCTTCACATATTTTCAATAGTTATACATTCTAATAAGTTATTGATCACAGTTGTCATATTGTCTACTATTTTATAATCCATGTTCTTATCCACATACACAGCCAATACTCCTCCACTCTTATTCTTTCTGTTTACACAGTTAAATTCATATCCATCCAGTTCAAAATCCATTCCTTTATCTTCATTGATCATGTTTTAGATATAGCATTATGTTCAATATTTTTTTAAATTGAATTAAATATTCTTTAATGTTGTTAAAGTTTGCATATAGACTTCTGCTGTTGAAATGGATTATTGATAATTTGTTATCCGTTTTAATGATCCGATTAAACTGTTCATCTGTATAATAGCAACAACTGTCATTGATATTTGAGAAGAAATTATTGTCCGGGTCTATATCGTGCTCCAAGTCCAGTACATTGTGGTCTGTGTATTTAATGTTCTCAGTTCTACTTTTCCTGATCAGCAATCCTTTGAGTTATATCCTCTTGTCTACAGATGTAGATGATGTAGTAGATGAATAGGTTCCTCTGGTCTGTATCATGGTGTTGTGATGTGTTGTGTCCTCATACCTTATTGTCGTATTTCCAGTTCCTCGATGTTCCTGATACCATAACCTTCACTTGTTCTGGTGTTCCATTCAATTTGATAAATGTTTTGCAGTTGGATGTCCATGTCTGTTGAATTTTTCCCTGCTTTTTTAAGAGCGAGCTTTCCTGGCGATGTCTGCGTTTCTTTTGGTCAGATGTTCATTGATGAATACGTTTGTTCCTTGAGTTGCCGTCCTGTTTTAACAATGCCATTTTATGTTTTCTGTTGACAAACCTCATTATAACAGCTCGCTTGTCTCCATCCTCTCTCCTGGGCAGGGGGGTGGCACGCTTCAATGTTATTACAGTCCATTTGAATACCTTTAGATTGCAGGGAAGTCAGCCACTGTTGTTCCACTGAGCTGGCCTCCTGCTCACTGGCCTCCCCTCCGCTGTCTTCTGACACCGCCCGTGCGTAGGATCGAGGTTTAATATGAATTCCTGTAATAATAACGTCGTTCATCCTTGTGTACTGTTCCAACTCCGCAACACGGTTCTCCAGGTGCACCAGACGCCGGTCTTCTCGGCATTCTGGATCCGGAGAGCCTTCACTTCTTCCACCAGCTCCATAATGGATTTCTGCTGCATTTTAACAACAGAGATTCCTCAGACAAAAAGTCCAGGGACTTTTGATATCGTCTCCCTCCTCCGCCGTCAGTGCCTTCTTCGACCCTCGGTAAAGCCGCGCCGGTGGAACGCGCTGACGCCTCGGGCTTCAGGTGGAGCCACGCCGGTGAAAAACAATCCTCAGTAGCTGCTGTGGATCAGCAAACTTCAGGCTTGAAAACTAGTTTCTTCTCTTCTTTAAATCCACTCGTTTCTTCTTGCTGCTCTGCGATCGTTTGTTCTACCAACTCAATATCTCAGCTTCATTAGCAGCAGTTAGCCGCTGTTTCAACAACCTTCTCAGCTCTTTCCACCTTTTTCGCGCTAACTTCGCCTTTATATGCAGATTTGTTGGCTAACAGATGAACTTGAATGGCTCAGTTTAACATGCAGGGAGCACAGGAGTTGGAATGAAACATCCATAACCAATTAATAGTTTGGATGAATTAATGGTTTCTCCAAGACAAACACAAATAAAACAATGTGATTTTCGTTCCAAATCCTAAGCACACGGTGCTTATTAATACAGTAACATCAGAGAACACTAATAACTGTTGGCTGAACTTATTTAACATAATATCGTCTAAACAGACCACATGGCGGCTAGTTAGCTTAGCCCTTAGCTAATAATGCCAAATAACTTAAAACATCCCCACTCGGCAGGAATCAATATCAACACCACGCAACATCCATCCCCGATGAAAACAGAAAACCCTCTGCAAATAAGTAACTCACCCTCTTCACGAAGGAATTCTACTTTAAAAGCAGCGTTGTTTGAGCCAAAAATAACATTGGGGCTGTCCAAATCGATGCCTGACCTAAATAACAACTAATACAACGACAGGGAATTTACAACAAAACGGATTTGCACTGATCTAAAAAATGACCAGGCGACTGGCAAAAAAAAAGAAGCTAAAATCCACCAAAAGCAGAGATTTTTCATCCCTGCATCTCTGTACATAAATTTGTAAATCAACGCAGTGCTACTTAACTGAACAAAGTTGTTATGCGATTTTTTTAAATACAATAATTCGGATTGGTGTGTATTTATGACTCAAACATCATCTAGCAAAATATCAATGGCAAACCAACAACAAACAAACAAACCGACTTAGTAAGAGTTACCTAGAGGTATTCAGATACAAGAAACTAACATTTTATAAACCATATACAGTGAGGAAAATATGTATTTGAGAGATTGTGGATTTTGCAAGTTTTCCCTTTTACAAAGAATGGAGAGGTCTGTCATTTTTATCATAGGTTCACTTCAACTGTGACAGACAGAATCTAAAAAAATCCAGACAATCACATTCCATAATTTCTGAATAATTAATTTGCAATTTGCAATGTTATTTATTATTATTATTTATTTGTAAATTATATGCAATAGGCCCCTTCTGTTCTTTTATTTTGTGCAGCACAGTTGCTTAGTGGTTTGCACTGTTGCCTCACAGCGAGGAGGTCATGGGTTTGATTCCCACCTATGGCTTTTCTGTGTGGAGTTTGCTTGTTCTCCTCATGTTTGTGTGGGTTCTCTCTGGGTGTTCTGGCTTCCTCCCACAGCCAAAGACACGCAGGTTAGGTGAATTGGAAACTTTAAATTGTCCGTAGGTGTGCATGTGTGAATTAGTGCAGCAGCTCAGAGAATATTTAGAGCAGAATCCTGTAAATAGTGATACAAGCATCAAATTCGGCACAAATACTCCTTAGACATCACTTTTTTAAAATAACTGATTAGCCACCTGATTTTTCAATAGGCAGCCAGGTAGGGGTCAATTGAAGAATTACACAGGGGTCAAAATTAAAAGATGCTCTGATCATATTGAAAACTATATCACATTATTTGTCTGATCATAATGATTCCAAAAAGGTATAGTTTGGACTATCTGGAACTGAATGTTAATAGATAATTATAGTGGGGCGATTTTAACATCCACACAGATGCTGAGAATGACAGCCTCAACACTGCATTTAATCTATTATTAGACTCAATTGGCTTTGCTCAAAATGTAAATGAGTCCACCCACCACTTTAATCATACCTTAGATCTTGTTCTGACTTATGGTATGGAAATTGAAGACTTAACAGTATTCCCTGAAAACCCCCTTCTGTCTGATCATTTCTTAATAACATTTACATTTACTCTGATGGACTACCCAGCAGTGGGGAATAAGTTTCATTACACTAGAAGTCTTTCAGAAAGCGCTGTAACTAGGTTTAAGGATATGATTCCTTCTTTATGTTCTCCAATGCCATATACCAACACAGTGCAGAGTAGCTACCTAAACTCTGTAAGGGAGATAGAGTATCTCGTCAATAGTTTTATATCCTCATTGAGGACAACTTTGGATGCTGTAGCTCCTCTGAAAAAGAGAGCTTTAAATCAGAAGTGCCTGACTCCGTGGTATAACTCACAAACTCGCAGCTTAAAGCAGATAACCCGTAAGTTGGAGAGGAAATGGCGACTCACTAATTTAGAAGATCTTCACTTAGCCTGGAAAAAGAGTCTGTTGCTCTATAAAAAAGCCCTCCGTAAAGCTAGGACATCTTACTACTCATCACTAATTGAAGAAAATAAGAACAACCCCAGGTTTCTTTTCAGCACTGTAGCCAGGCTGACAAAGAGTCAGAGCTCTATTGAGCTGAGTAATCCTTTAACTTTAACTAGTAATGACTTCATGACTTTCTTTGCTAATACAATTTTAACTATTAGAGAAAAAATTACTCATAACCATCCCAAAGTCATATCGTTCTCTTTGGCTGCTTTCAGTGAGGCCGGGATTTGGTTAGACTCTTTCTCTCCGATTGTTCTGTCTGAGTTATTTTTGTTAGTTACTTCCTCCAAACCATCAACATGCCTATTAGACCCCATTCCTACCAGGCTGCTCAAGGAAGCCCTACCATTAATTAATGCTTCGATCTTAAATATGATCAATCTGTCTTTATTAGTTGGCTATGTACCACAGGCTTTTAAGGTGGCAGTAATTAAACCATTACTTAAAAAGCCATCACTTGACCCAGCTATCTTAGCTAATTATAAGCCAATCTCCAACCTTCCTTTTCTCTCAAAAATTCTTGAAAGGGTAGTTGTAAAACAGCTAACTGATCATCTGCAGAGGAATGGTCTATTTGAAGAGTTTCAGTCAGGGTTTAGAATTCATCATAGTACAGAAACAGCATTAGTGAAGGTTACAAATGATCTTCTTATAGCCTCAGACAGTGGACTCATGTCTGTGCTTGTTCTGTTAGATCTCAGTGCTGCTTTTGATACTGTTGACCATAAAATTTTATTACAGAGATTAGAGCATGCCATAGGTATTAAAGGCACTGCGCTGCGGTGGTTTGAATCATATTTATCTAATAGATTACAATTTGTTCATGTAAATGGGGAATCTTCTTCACAGACTAAGGTTAATTATGGAGTTCCACAAGGTTCTGTGCTAGGACCAATTTTATTCACTTTATACATGCTTCCCTTAGGCAGTATCATTAGACAGCATTGCTTAAATTTTCATTGTTACACAGATGATACCCAGCTTTATCTATCCATGAAGCCAGAGGACACACACCAATTAGCTAAACTGCAGGATTGTCTTACAGACATAAAGACATGGATGACCTCTAATTTCCTGCTTTTAAACTCAGATAAAACTGAAGTTATTGTACTTGGCTCCACAAATCTTAGAAACATGGTGTCTAACCAGATCCTTACTCTGGATGGCATTACCCTGACCTCTAGTAATACTGTGAGAAATCTTGGAGTCATTTTTGATCAGGATATGTCATTCAATGCGCATATTAAACAAATATGTAGGACTGCTTTTTTTGCATTTGCGTAATATTTCTAAAATTAGAAAGGTCATGTCTCAGAGTGATGCTGAAAAACTAATTAATGCATTTATTTCCTCTAGGCTGGACTATTGTAATTCATTATTATCAGGTTGTCCTAAAAGTTCCCTGAAAAGCCTTCAGTTAATTCAAAATGCTGCAGCTAGAGTACTGACGGGGACTAGAAGGAGAGAGCATATCTCATCCATATTGGCCTCTCTTCATTGGCTTCCTGTTAATTCTAGAATAGAATTTAAAATGCTTCTTCTTACTTATAAGGTTTTGAATAATCAGGTCCCATCTTATCTTAGGGACCTCATAGTACCATATCACCCCAATAGAGCGCTTCGCTCTCAGACTGCAGGCTTACTTGTAGTTCCTAGGGTTTGTAAGAGTAGAATGGGAGGCAGAGCCTTCAGCTTTCAGGCTCCTCTCCTGTGGAACCAGCTCCCAATTTGGATCAGGGAGACAGACACCCTCTCTACTTTTAAGATTAGGCTTAAAACTTTCCTTTCTGCTAAAGCTTATAGTTAGGGCTGGATCAGGTGACCCTGAACCATCCCTTAGTTATGCTGCTATAGACTTAGACTGCTGGGGGGTTCCCATAATGCACTGAGTGTTTCTTTCTCCTTTTGCTCTGTATGCACCACTCTGCATTTAATCATTAGTGATTGATCTCTGCTCTCTTCCACAGCATGTTTTTTTCCTGGTTCTCTCCCCCAGCCCCAACCAGTCCCAGCAGAAGACTGCCCCTCCCTGAGCCTGGTTCTGCTGGAGGTTTCTTCCTGTTAAAAGGGTGTTTTTCCTTCCCACTGTCACCAAGTGCTTGCTCACAGGGGGTCGTTTTGACCGTTGGGGTTTTTTCTGTAATTATTGTATGGCCTTGCCTTACAATATAAAGCGCCTTGGGGCAACTGTTGTGATTTGGCGCTATATAAATAAAATTGATTTGATTGTTATGGAGTTATGTGGTAAAAACAGCAAAAATGGTGACAAAGGTCAGTGTCAGTTTGTGACAAAATGACTGATGATAAAATGGACCCCCCCCCCCCCCCCCCCCCAAAAAAAAATGTCCTTCTGTTAGTCCCAGCGTGAAATGCTTTTAGGAGTACATTCATAGCACAGACACTGATAGATACAACAAATTTCATTTCCGTAAAATGAACCCCCCTAAAAAATATCTGACATGACACCTGCTTTTTGTGTTTTATGTACTTTAATCAATCAATCAATCAATTTTTTTATATAGCGCCAAATCACAACAAACAGTTGCCCCAAGGCGCTTTATATTGTAAGGCAAGGCCATACAATAATTATGTAAAACCCCAACGGTCAAAACGACCCCCTGTGAGCAAGCACTTGGCTACAGTGGGAAGGAAAAACTCCCTTTTAACAGGAAGAAACCTCCAGCAGAACCAGGCTCAGGGAGGGGCAGTCTTCTGCTGGGACTGGTTGGGGCTGAGGGAGAGAACCAGGAAAAAGACATGCTGTGGAGGGGAGCAGAGATCGATCACTAATGATTAAATGCAGAGTGGTGCATACAGAGCAAAAAGAGAAAGAAACAGTGCATCATGGGAACCCCCCAGCAGTCTACGTCTATAGCAGCATAACTAAGGGATGGTTCAGGGTCACCTGATCCAGCCCTAACTATAATCTTTAGCAAAAAGGAAAGTTTTAAGCCTAATCTTAAAAGTAGAGAGGGTGTCTGTCTCCCTGATCTGAATTGGGAGCTGGTTCCACAGGAGAGGAGCCTGAAAGCTGAAGGCTCTGCCTCCCATTCTACTCTTACAAACCCTAGGAACTACAAGTAAGCCTGCAGTCTGAGAGCGAAGCGCTCTATTGGGGTGATATGGTACTACGAGGTCCCTAAGATAAGATGGGACCTGATTATTCAAAACCTTATAAGTAAGAAGAAGAATTTTAAATTCTATTCTAGAATTAACAGGAAGCCAATGAAGAGAGGCCAATATGGGTGAGATATGCTCTCTCCTTCTAGTCCCCGTCAGTACTCTAGCTGCAGCATTTTGAATTAACTGAAGGCTTTTTAGGGAACTTTTAGGACAACCTGATAATAATGAATTACAATAGTCCAGCCTAGAGGAAATAAATGCATGAATTAGTTTTTCAGCATCACTCTGAGACAAGACCTTTCTGATTTTAGAGATATTGCGTAAATGCAAAAAAGCAGTCCTACATATTTGTTTAATATGCGCTTTGAATGACATATCCTGATCAAAAATGACTCCAAGATTTCTCACAGTATTACTAGAGGTCAGGGTAATGCCATCCAGAGTAAGGATCTGGTTAGACACCATGTTTCTAAGATTTGTGGGGCCAAGTACAATAACTTCAGTTTTATCTGAGTTTAAAAGCAGGAAATTAGAGGTCATCCATGTCTTTATGTCTGTAAGACAATCCTGCAGTTTAGCTAATTGGTGTGTGTCCTCTGGCTTCATGGATAGATAAAGCTGGGTATCATCTGCGTAACAATGAAAATTTAAGCAATACCGTCTAATAATACTGCCTAAGGGAAGCATGTATAAAGTGAATAAAATTGGTCCTAGCACAGAACCTTGTGGAACTCCATAATTAACTTTAGTCTGTGAAGAAGATTCCCCATTTACATGAACAAATTGTAATCTATTAGACAAATATGATTCAAACCACCGCAGCGCAGTGCCTTTAATACCTATGGCATTAAAGGATGCTAAAATCCATGGTAAATTTGACCAAGCAGGCCAAAGACACTGACAAAATAATAATAATAAAAATGATGCTTATCATCATAATTAACTGGTTTATTTGATGGAGAAAAAGAATCACATTCGATTTCATTGACATGGGAATGCTGGTAACATTGTTATGTGCTGACGCGGGTCAGAGAACCGAACCAGCATCTGACAATGGCCCAGCGCTAAATAACCAGAAAGCGGTTCCAAGAAACAAATTTATTCCCCCTCATGTGCAATAATCCGTGTGCAACATAAATAGTCAGCTGTCTTGGCAAGGTGAAGGACGGCGCGCTCTCCAGCGCCCAAATGGATCAAAGCCCGACACTTCTGGACTCAGATTCACCGCCGAACACCCCCCAGGTGGATATGACAAACTGACTCTGTGAAGGACAGAAAAGGTGAGGTAAGTCAACACAGCTACAACAAATATCCTTCAGAGGCACACACTATCAGCAACACATTCAGGTCTGAATTTAAGCTTTATGTAAATGAGCAGCTTCTCACAACAGGTGGAGGATCATCAATCCGTACGCCACGGCAGTGAGAAGCAAACTGCACAATTCTCATCAATGTTCAAATATACTGCGTAACAAAATGCCAAATTACTATTAACGATTATTCAGACGATAATCACCTCTGATGTGTGCTGACAGCATGTGTCCCTCACCTGTCCTTCACAGACACGATGTGTCAAACCCTGACGTGGTCCTCAGCGTCTCACAACCGAACGTCACAAGGTCGAGTTCCCGGCAATTCTGCTCAAATCACTCATGGCTTAAATGCAGAACGCCATCTCATTATCTGCTTCAGCTGAAAGTCTTTAAGTCTGCACGTGAGCATCATCCACAGGTGCTGCAAGTTGTTAGGCCTGCACGTGAACATCCTCCACAGGTGCAGCCAATAGTTCTGATGAGGGTGAAGGACTCTTCCGCCAGCACCTTCTCCACAGAAAAAAACAGTTTGCATACCACCTGGAGAGCAAAGAAAAGAAAACAGCACCCAAATGTCCAGCCAAACCCCCCAACACACAACAGTACCCCCCCATCAACGGGAAGCCTCCCGGCGACCGATCAGACCAGGCCCGAGAACAGCACCTCCCTCCAGGGTCCACGACAGGAAGCAGACGGTGTAACGCCCCCAAAGTCCACAGCAGACAGCAGGACAGGGCACCGCGGCTGGAAGGCCGGCTGACATCAACAAAAACCCCAAAAGAGTCCCAAGTACAACCTAACATACAAGAAAAATACAAAACCCACCCAAACCCTCCCCAGGGGACCGTCTCATCCAACCCCGGGAAGAAAAGAAAAACTCCCAAATCCAATAACCCAACATAGCCCCGACAACACAATACAAACACAATTTCACAAAGAAAAATAACAAACAACCCCTCCAGACGACGTGCAGAGCTCAACACCCCCCAGAAGACCTTTACCGCCAGTTCCAGGAGTAATAACCAAAGCCGGAATCCCACAGAGGTCCCCAGGTATACATGGAGCAACAGCGCCCCCCAGAGGACCGTACCATCAACCCCAGGAGGCACCCTCCCCACAACCCAGGAACCCCAGACCAGGCCACACTTGGCTAGTCGGCCCCACAATCAATTCCCCCCCAGAGGACCGTCCCATCAACCCTGGAGGTGGAACCTGGAAGGAAACATAAAAAACACAAAAATCCAACCACCGGCGGAGTCCACTAAACCACCCCGGGGGCAAAGAAAACAACCGGAAACCCTGTTACCCTCCCCAGCACCCCGAAAGACCCCAGATTACTCCCAGAGCTTATCGTCAGTACAATTTCAGCGAACGGCACAAAACTACCAAGCCGGGGAAGGAAACAGGAAAAACTAACCCAGTCCCATCCCCTAAGCGCAGCGGAAAACCGGAAATACGTCCGGTGCCCCTAAACCGACCATACCACCAGCCTATCGGGAGGGGTAGAACTACCGAAATGGCGAACGGCACAGATCGGCCCACCACTCCGACTGAGGTACGTTCCCGCTGCACTACACCCCGGTAACGCCAATGACGAACGGTCAAAGGCCCACCGGGGCTGGAGTGGAACCGGGTAACAACCAAACCCAAAAAAACGCCCCTGACAACCCCCCCCGGTGCAGAGGTTTTCTGAGAAGCGCTCAGCGTAACCAACCTGCACCACCCCACAACCCAAAAGACAAACGGTCTTAGAGTACGTGAGGTTGGGGTTAGGGAAACAGGGAAATAAAAAACCAAAACAAAATGACCCAATCCACAAACAAAAATTACCTAAGTTCAAATAATGATAATGAATGTCCAGCTGAGCTCCGAACTGCCAGTCGTTCACCCAACCAGAACAGCCTCTAATTCCCTAAACACTTTATAACCCCTACATGAAAACAAAAACAGACCAAATAACTAAATAACCAGAGGTCTGCCCCTTTATATATATATATATATATATATATATATATATATATATATATATATATATATATATATTATGCCTGTCCAAAAACACCTGGAGATACATCATCGTTATCTTTCTTGATGCTTATGTGACCGGGGCAATATGGCTGTTTCAGCTCGTCCGAGCTGCATGGGCTCATCCACAAGAGGAGCCAGAGGTCCCGTCGGAGGAGTCTCAGTGGGGCGAAGAAGAGGCGGCCCTGATCTGTGTCTGGGAAAGCCCCGAGACGGAAAGACCCGCTCAGATGTCCGCCCTCTCTCGCGTCCACGCTCCTTTATCCGATCATCTAGACGAATAACCAAAGATATTAGCTCATCTAAATCTTTTGGTTCGTCACGGACTGCTAGCTCGTCTTTTAATAAATCGTTCAAACCATCCACAAACACTCCTCTCAAAGCTGCGGCATTCCAGCCGGACTGAGCAGAAAAAATTCGAAAATCAACGGAATAATCCGCCGCACTCCGCCTCCCCTGCCTGAGATTCAGCAACCATTGGGCAACGGTATTTGTTTTCACCGGATGGTCAAAAACCAATCGGAACTCCCGGGAGAAATCCTTAAAGGATCCTAACAATGGAGAGTTATTGCTCCACAACGCAGTGACCCAAGCTAAGGCGTCACCTCGAAGCAAATTTGTCACATATGAGACACGGCTACCATCAGAAGAGAAGGAAGCCGGTCGCTGAGCAAAAACCAGAGAACACTGCATCAAAAACGGAGCACAGGCTTCAACGTTTCCTGCATAAAGTTCCGGATGAATATTACTAGGACTGCTTTCTTCCACCTGCGAAATATAGCGAAGATTCGTCCCATCCTGTCTATGGCTGATGCTGAGACCCTGATCCATGCGTTCATCTCTTCTAGATTGGACTACTGCAATGTTCTATTTTCTGGTTTACCGCAGTCTAGCATTAGGGCTCTCCAGTTGGTTCAGAATGCTGCAGCCAGACTTTTGACACGAAGCAGAAAGTTTGACCACATTACACCTATTTTGGCGTCTCTTCACTGGCTTCCTGTCCCAGTGAGGTCAGATTTTAAGGTTCTGCTACTAACCTATAAAATTATTCATGGACTGGCACCTCCCTACCTAGCTGACCTAATTAAACCATACGTACCGACCTGGGCTTTATGTTCTCAGGGTGCAGGACTACTTTGTGTCTCGAGGGTGAATAAGAAGTCTGCGGGTCACAGAGCTTTCTCTTATTGTGCCCCTGTTCTGTGGAATGGTCTCCCTGCGTCAATAAAACAATCAGATTCTGTGGAGATTTTCAAGTCCAGACTTAAGACGCACTTATTTTCCCTTACATATGGCTAGCATACTGGTACAGTTTTGTTTTACTCTTTTTACTCTTATAATTCATGTTATTAGTAATTGGAGCGGGCCACGGCCTCAACTTCACCTAAATTCTGGGTCTTTAAGTGAAGCTTAGGGCTAGCGGCCGACGATCACCTTAGTATTTCTTCTGTTTTTCTTGTTGATTAATGCTTGCAAATTATACAGTATTTTTTGTCTTTCTGATGCCTGATTCTGTTTTTTCTCTGTTTAAGGTGCAGCTCCATCCAAAGATTGGAGTTGTGTTTGTGTTGGCGACTCTCCTGTCCTGTGCACCAACAGCAATTCTTGTATATTCGTCCGTGAATTGTTCTGTGAATTATTTCTGTAATTTATTTTTGTAGCATGGCCCAAGCAGAGGGTCACCCCTTTGAGTTGGTCTGCTTGAGGTTTCTTCCTCAGGGGGAGTTTTTCCTTACCACTGCTGCTCTGGAGGTTGGTAAAGTTAGACCTTACCTGTGTGAAGCGCCTTGAGGCAACTCTGTTGTGATTTGGCGCTATATAAAGGAAAATAAATTGAAATTAACATTGAGTAAGTGTTTAATAAAATGGTTATAGTAAAAATGTTGAAAAAAGGATTGAAAGTGAAAGTTTATTCAATGTCTAGATGTTAAATAAACAGCCAAAAGCTCTTTCTCAGATGGTAAAAAGTGCTGTAGAAATGCAGTCCATTAATGTTTTGTTTTTGCGAACAGCAAATTTACAAACTATGAATTAAATTATTTGGCTCGTATATTTTTAATGAGTTGTAATTAGGGCTGGGTAAAAAAATCGATTTAATCAATTTTGGATCGATTTCATTTTTAATTTACAATAGCGATTCATAGGGCATTAGATCGATTATTCCCCGTAAATTAACCATTGCAGTCTGGTGCGTACGTGACGCGAAAGTGACGTTTACATCATAGGTTCACGTCCGGTTCATTCTGCTCTCTTCCACAGCATGTCTTTTTCCTGATTCTCTCCCCTCAGCCCCAACCAGTCCCAGCAGAAGACTGCCCCTCCCTGAGCCTGGTTCTGCTGGAGGTTTCTTCCTGTTAAAAGGGAGTTATTCCTTCCCACTGTCGCCAAGTGCTTGCTCACAGGGGGTCGTTTTGACGGTTGAGGTTTTTTCTGTAATTATTGTATGGCTTTTGCCTTACAATATAAAGCGCCTTGGGGCAACTGTTTGTTGTGATTTGGCGCTATATAAATAAAATTGATTTGATTTGATTCAAGCGCTGAAAACATGCACGATGGCCGATACTGGTAAAAGTCCGTTCAAACCTAAGTCAGACGTTTGAAATCATTTCAAATTTAAAACAACAAAGGACAAAGAGGATAAGAGCAAAGTGGTTTTCAACATCTGCCAAGCGGAGCTTAGTTACTGGAGGAACACCACGAACCTTCAAAATCACTTGACGAGGTATCACACTATGCTAACATTAGCTTCTGACAACAAGCCGCCCGGGGCGAAACAAAAGAAACTGAAGGAATCACTGACATTACCCGCCAATTCTCCTCGGGCCATAAAAATAACAGAAGGCATCGCAACTTTTATCTGTCAGGATTTGCGCCCATACTCGGTGGTGGAAAACGAAGGCTTCAGGTGGCTCGTACCTGTGCTCGATCCACATTATGTGATGGTGCAGCATAAATACCTGACTGACACAGTTATCCTTAGGATGTATACTCGTGTGAAAAACGACATCGTAACGAAAATCCAGTCAGCACAGAGAGTTGGCATCACTTGTGACACTTGGACATCACTGTCAACGCAGTCGTACATGACAGTAACCTGTCACTACATCACCGAGTGGTGTCTCATGTCTCATGTGCTACAGACCACCGAGGTTCTCACAAGCCACACTGCTAGTAATTTGGCAGATATGCTGATGCATGTTATACAGGAGTGGGGTCTGACCGGCAAAGACCCAGCAGTGGTCACGGACAACGCTGCTAATATGGTTCGTGCAGTGGGGATCATGAAACTAATGCACGTCAGCTGCTTCGCTCATACATTGAATTTAGCCTCACAAGCGGGTCTGAAAATCCCAGCCGTGTCACGTCTGCTCGCTCAAGTGAGGCGTTTTTCCACCGAAGTACGACGGCAAATCACATACTAAAAGAAAAACAGAAGCTGCTTCAACTTCCAGGGCACAAGCTCACATTAGACGTCGTGACCAGGTGGAACAGCACACTAGACATGCTGGAGCGCTTTCTAGAACAACAGCCGGCGATCTCTGCCACTCTCCTTTCACAAGACGTGCGCAGGAATGAAAAAGATATCTGCACCTTAACAGAGGAGGATGTAACAGTTGCCGAAGATTTGGTGCGCGCTTTGAAACCAATGAAAGAAGCCACACAGGCAATGTCAGAGGACAAGCAACCAACACTGTTTGTCATCGCCCCACTCCTCCCCCTACTTCAGGAAGCCTTAACCCCCTGCCTGGGAGACTCCACCGTGGTGAAGGAGGTGAAGACTGATGTAAAGAATAACTTGAGGACAAGGTATGCTAATGTTAAGGTGTCTGTTTGTCTGTGTGTGCGTGTTTCCATGTAAGTAGGCCAAATCAAACACAACTAAAGCAAACTTTTGTATTTTATATGTGCATCTTCTTATACTGATTAGTTGTAGCAGCAGCTACAACTAATCAGCATAACTTATAGACCATGCACTTTTTATTTGTATGTGTTGTATGCAGTGGTGGGCACACTTCCGATAATCCGATAACAGATAATTATCGAAGATAATGTTTTCTTTATCGGATTATCTTTTTAGATAACTTTAAAAACCATTATCGGACCAATTATCTTCCGATTAATCTTTGTCCGATAACTTTTAAACCGATAAAAAAATAAACAAAGCTGAACAGCGACAAGCATTTTTAAAATTAGTTTAGCACTCACCTGTTAAAAGTTTTGTAACAGATGCACAGCTATAACCTTTGCAAACAGAAGAGAGCCACTTGTATAAAAAGCATCTCGATCCTCTGCAGACAAAGGAGAAACAGCCCCAAAAGAAAAAAACCCAAAACATTTCCTTTAACACCATACCAATAGGCTGGCGATATCACCTAAGTCATCCAGAGGCATACATTTTTAACTTATGGTTCAAATTTTAACCAAACAAATTTTGGACAAGTTATTTAAAATTACTGTCATGTCTGAAGTTTTATTAAGTGAAAATATCAGATATATGTTTTAGTTTTAAAGTAATGTGCTAATTTTTAAGGTTTTGTGAGCACATCCTGTGACCCGCAATGCATTTTGGGTAGGATGATGTAATCTCAGTACATCACGACAGGACAAATGCATTTCAGACACTCTGTTCAGGCTCCATGGACAACAGCATTAAACTCTAGTGCCTAAAACTCTTGAATATATTCTCTGCGTTTATAGATGTTGGTTTTATTTGCGTTTGTTAAATTCCACGCATTTTAAATGTAGCAGACAGGGATTACTGTATCTGGAATTTTGTTTTCAAGGCCTCTACTGCCATCTACTGGTCAGTAGTGTTCACTAAGCGTGTGGGAACCAGTAGATAGCAGTGTTCTATTTATTTTGACCCCAGTTATGTCAGATGATTGTCAAATCAACTTTTTGGCTTTCCAAATGGCTTTTTTTGTGTGCAGTGAATGTATACATTATACAAGTTTCACTTTTTTAATGGAATTACAACCTTATTTCTTTTTCAAATTCTCCCATTTTTTGCATCCAGCCTTATTTCCTTTAGAAATTTCCTTGACAAATAATATCAGTCTATTAGGATGTCAGGTTATGTGTTACACATATACATGTGTGTATATATTTTCCAACTTATTCCCATTGATGAAACTTTTCATTTTCTGCCTGAAAGCTTATTAGATGAGTGTGTTCAGGGCTCCGTTTGTTTACAAAATACACACACATTACAGACCTTGAAATTCAACAGCAGGGATTGATATTATCCAAAGATTTATGAACATACAAATTAACGTGCTTACACTTTATCATGATTTTCTCCTTTGTGAGATATAAAAGTGTCTTATTGTAGCGTTCGTGTGTATATGCATTATAACGCAGCGCACGAGCGACGTTACGATATTCTTCAGAACGACAATATACGCAACATGCATACATGCTGCTGTCATAGACAACTGCCTGTAAAGTTTTTTGGCAAGTTATAACTTTCTAAACAGCGTAATTTGTAATGTAATCCGCTTCATTTATGCGGCTCTTTCGGCACCATGTTTGTTTTTTCAGAGACAGCAGTAAGCTCGTCCTACCCCTCCAAATGGAGGGATTTGTAGCCCTTCGCCTTCCCCTCCGCCTCGCTCCAAAAAGAGAGACTCAGCCAGTGTCTAGCAGAGGCACTTTTACCCAGAATCCTTTGCGATCTGTCTGTTTGTTACAAAACCTCAGAATTAGTGCATTATTCAACATTAAAAGATATATGTTATATTTTAACTTTGTACAAATGACATAATTGACATTAATGGAGTTATTCTATCGGTATTAATGTTATTTATAATCAAAACCATAAGTCAGCATGACTTTATTTTTCAAGACCTGCGCCTGACCGGAGTGTCGTAATTGATAGAGAGTTGGCTTTATGGGAGCTCTGTAGTAAACAAGAGCTTCCAGCAGGGGCAGAATGTTGAAAGAAAAGTGTGGTCTCATTGTTGTGGTCTGTTGTTTTTAATATTATTATAAGCTATTAAATTTGTTCTACTACTAGTTGTAGATGTGTCAGAGGTAATATTGGAATTTATCTGTTATCGGTTATCTATAACTTGCGATACATTTTTGGGTGGTTTATTGTTTTATCTTTATCGAAGATAACTTTTCAGTTATCTGATTATCTGTTATCAAAGTTAATTTTTTGGTTATCTGTGCCCACCACTGGTTGTATGTACAACCCCTGGCAAAAATTATGGAATCACCGGCCTCGGAGGATGTTCATTCAGTTGTTTAATTTTGTAGAAAAAAAGCAGATCACAGACATGACACAAAACTAAAGTCATTTCAAATGGCAACTTTCTGGCTTGAAGAAACACTATAAGAAATCAAGAAAAAAGATTGTGGCAGTCAGTAACGGTTACTTTTTTAGACCAAGCAGAGGAAAAAAATATGGAATCACTCAATTCTGAGGAAAAAATTATGGAATCACCCTGTAAATTTTCATCCCCAAAACTAACACCTGCATCATATCAGATCTGCTCGTTAGTCTGCATCTAAAAAGGAGTGAACACACCTTGGAGAGCTGTTGCACCAAGTGGACTGACATGAATCATGGCTCCAACACGAGAGATGTCAATTGAAACAAAGGAGAGGATTATCAAACTCTTAAAAGAGAGTAAATCATCACGCAATGTTGCAAAAGATGTTGGTTGTTCACAGTCAGCTGTGTCTAAACTCTGGACCAAATACAACCAACATGGGAAGGTTGTTAAAGGCAAACATACTGGTAGACCAAGGAAGACATCAAAGCGTCAAGACAGAAAACTTAAAGCAATATGTCTCAAAAATCGAAAAATGTACAACAAAACAAATGAGGAACGAATGGGAGGAAACTGGAGTCAACGTCCGTGACCGAACTGTAAGAAACCGCCTAAAGGAAATGGGATTTACATACAGAAAAGCTAAACGAAAGGCATCATTAACACCTAAACAGAAAAAAAACAAGGTTACAATGGGCTAAGGAAAAGCAATTGTGGACTGTGGATGACTGGATGAAAGTCATATTCAGTGATGAATCTCGAATCTGCATTGGGCAAGGTGATGATGCTGGAACTTTTGTTTGGTGCCTTTCCAATGAGATTTATAAAGATGACTGCCTGAAGAGAACATGTAAATTTCCACAGTCATTGATGATATGGGGCTGCATGTCAGGTAAAGGCACTGGGGAGATGGCTGTCATTACATCATCAATCAATCAATCAATTTTTTTTATATAGCGCCAAATCACAACAAACAGTTGCCCCGAGGCGCTTTATATTGTAAGGCAAGGCCATACAATAATTATGTAAAACCCCAACGGTCAAAACGACCCCCTGTGAGCAAGCACTTGGCTACAGTGGGAATACAATAAATGCACAAGTTTATGTTGATATTTTGGACAATTGAAAAGATGTTTGGGGATGATGAAATCATTTTTCAAGATGATAATGCATCTTGCCATAGAGCAAAAACTGCAAAAACATTCCTTGCAAAAAGACACATAGGGTCAATGTCATGGCATAGGGTCAATGTCAATGAGCAGATCTGATTTGATGCAGGTGTTAATTTGGGGGATGAAAATTTACATGGTGATTCCATAATTTTTTCCTCAGAATTGAGTGATTCCATATTTTTTTCCTCTGCTTGGTCTAAAAAAGTAACCGTTACTGACTGCCACAATCTTTTTTTCTTGATTTCTTATAGTGTTTCTTAAAGCCAGAAAGTTGCCATTTGAAATGACTTTAGTTTTGTGTCATGTCTGTGATCTGCTTTTTTTCTACAAAATTAAACAACTGAATGAACATCCTCTGAGGCCGGTGATTCCATAATTTTTGCCAGGGGTTGTATATTTGTATGCATGCCATGTTTATTCTCATACTGTGATAACAAAATCATTTGTGAAATGTCTTTAACATATGATGAGAAGAAGGACACATTGTATGCTGCATCAGCATTGGATCCTCGCTTTAAGGCTGTACCATCTCTGTCCGCTCAAGAGCGAGATGACGCCTTCTCCAGGCTTCAGACTGAGGCTGTCACTGCTGCACTTGATGTAAGTATTAAAAAAACTGTTTTAATAAGAATATTTTCAGTGAGAATTAAAAGATAAGCTATTGGATTGTAAGGAATATGTCATAATTTAAAATACTTAAATTATTTTAAATAATTAAATATTAATTCATTTACATTTTTTTCTGTTTTATTCAGCAGCAAAATGCTGAGGGTAATGATGCTGGTGGAGAAGGAGCTGAGGAGATCGGGAGAGCGACTTCACCCAAAAAGCTCAAGAAATCCAGCACATTGGAGTCACTCCTTGGAGCAGTGTACTCACTAACAGTACAGGAACATGAAGAGAAAACTCCAGCAACAAGGGCGGAAGATGAAGTCAGAAGATACAGGATGGAAAAACCTGCTGGGCTGAATGATAATCCTCTGAACTGGTGGAGGTCAAATGAAAAGGAGTATCCACTGTTGGCTTGCCTGGCGAAACGATACCTTTGTGTCCCAGGGACCAGTATCGCATCAGAGAGGGTTTTTTCTACTGCGGGTGATATAACTGCAAAAAGGAGCTGCTTAACCCCAGATCATGTCAATGAGCTCCTTTTCTTGCACAAGAACCTCACAACTAAGTGAGAACAAAGTTGCCATCTTAACCATCCTTAAGCTCTTGAGACCTGAACCCATGCATTGCTAGGTCCTGTTTAGACATTTTTTTTGGTCCTGGTTTTGACTTGTTTTGGTCCAGGTTTACACTTTTGTTCACTTTTTGTTGTTTTGACTTTTTTGGTCAAGGTTTTTATTTATTGGTCTTGGTTCAACTCTGGTTTTAACTTTTCACTGGGACTAAAACCAAGACAGTTGAAAATGGGATGTCCTCGTATGTGACCTCCAGGGCTCAATTAAGTTTAGCTCTAGTAAATGAGTTTTAGTTACCAAAATTATTATTTTGAAAGAAAACAATGCTTTAATGCAATTTGCACTGAAGAAAAGTTGTAATTCAAGTATATTTTCACTTGCAACGCCTTTAAAATTATACAATTGCACTTTTGAGACTTGAGACAGTTGTGTTTACAGCTCAAGTTTTTTTTTGTTTACAACTCAGGTCATTTTGTTAATGTTGGAGAGAATAATAAAGCACATTTGTATTTTCTAAAACAGTTGAGCCATTTTCCTCATTTAAGAGCAGATCGAATTGAATCGAATTGTAATTAATCAATTCAGAACCTATGAATCGAAATTGAATCGATTATGGAAATTGGCCATGATACGCAGCCCTAGTTGTAATGTCACTAAAGACGTGTTCATATCATATTTGATGACTTCTGACATCTTGTTCGAGTGCCATGTAAGTAGTAATAATAATAAGATTCAAGATTCAATACTTTATTGCCATGCAACCAGTGCAAGTTGCTAGGGATTTGTTTCAGTGTGCTCATAAACAAGAGACATAAGAAGCATTCACAGTAAAAATATCCCAAAATTAAAAACAAAAAAAATTAAATACAAGAAAAAAGAATGAAAAGATGAAAAATCTTAACTAATTACAGTAGACAGAAAATAAGTTTTAAAAATATTCTTAAAGTCACATTTCAAATGCTAACAGACAGCCTGTTCCACAAGATACGACCACGGCAAAAAAAAAAAAAGGCTCTGAAGCCTGCTGGTTTCTTTTTAACTCTTGAGACACAGAGCAAGTCTGCATCCAAGGACCACAGGGCACGAGGAGGCACATAAGACTGAACAAGTTCAGCAAGATAATTGAGTTCATGACTGTTTAGAGCCTGAAATGTCTAACAAAATCTTGAAATCTAGTCCTCGAGTCAGTGAAGGGAAGCCAGAATGTCTGTGATCAAACCTCCTGGTTTTCATCAAAACTCGAGCAACAGTAATTCTGTACCATCTGTAGACATCCTACACTATTTTATAGCAATCCAGAAAATAAAACACCACAATAGTTAGTTGTGGAAGACGAGGACGTGAATTACAATTTGCGAAATTTAAAACAAATGCTGATGTACATTTCCACTTTATCAGTTCCATCAGTGCAATAACTGACTGTCATCAGGTCAAACTCACCACTGATAGTTTATTTTAGTGAGTGTTGTTCGAACATTTATTGTTAAATTAATTGTATTGTTTCTTTGCAGACATGCAGCCGTTGTTGGTGATTAAAGAAGAAACTCTCCCTGAACACCAGGAATGGAATCTGAGTGTTGACCAGGAGGACATTAAAGAAGAAGAGAAGCTATGGATAAGTCAGCAGGGAGAGCAGCTTCAGCAGCTGGAGGAGGCAGATCTCACCAAGTTTGGTTTCACTGCCGTCCCTGTAAAGAGTGAAAATGATGATGAAAAACCAGAGTCATCACAGCTTCATCAAAGCCGAAGTGATGAGAGCACAGAGGCTGAGCCTGTAGCCAGCAGCTCATCTGTACACAGAACACTGACAGCAGAAGCTGATGGAGAGGACGATGGAGGACCACAACCAGCCAGCAACTCAGGTCCAAACGGTCATTTACAACCAGATACCAGTGGCAGGAGTTCAGACAGTTCTGGAACTGAGACTGATGACAGTGATGACTGGAAACAGACCAGAAAGATTCAGTCACATTTTAACTGTCGAAAAAATACCAGTATTGTTCACTCAGTCAACACTGATGAAAAACAATTTAAAGGCTCTAAATGTGGAAAAGCATCTGGTCACATGAACAACTCAGAGCAACAAAAGGAGAGGAAAGCAAGAAGAAAACCACTTAGCTGTTCTGATGGGAGTAAAAGACAGAAACAAAAGGGCACTCTGAACAAACACATTAGAATTCAGAAAGGACAAAAACCATTTGTCTGTTCTGAGTGCGGTCAAAGATTTGGAGGAAAGGGCACTCTGAACAGACACATGATAATTCATACAGGACAAAAAGCATTTGTCTGTTCTGTGTGTGGTAAAAGATTTGGACAAAAGTGCGATTTGAACAGACACATGATAATTCATACAGGACAAAAAGCATTTGTCTGTTCTGTGTGTGGTAAAAGATTTGGACAAAAGGGCAACCTGAAAACACACATGATAATTCATACAGGGCGTAAAGCATTTGTCTGTTCTGCGTGTGGTCAAATGTTTGGACTAAAGGGCAACCTGAAAACACACATGATAATTCATACTCGGCGCCTGGACTTCTCTCCGCTCTTCTACTGACTGCAAGACATGCAGCCGTTGTTGGTGATTAAAGAAGAAACTCTCCCTGAACACCAGGAATGGAATCTGAGTGTTGACCAGGAGGACATGAAAGAAGAAGAGAAGCTGTGGATAAGTCAGCACGGAGAGCAATTTCAGCAGCTGGAGGAGGCAGATCTCACCAAGTTTGGTTTCACTGCCGTCCCTGTGAAGAGTGAAAATGATGATGAAAAACCAGAGTCATCACAGCTTCATCAAAACCGAAGTGATGAGAGCACAGAGGCTGAGCCTGTAGCCAGCAGCTCATCTGTACACAGAACACTGACAGCAGAAGCTGATGGAGAGGACAATGGAGGACCACAACCAGCCAGCAACTCAGGTCCAAACAGTCATTTACAACCAGATACCAGTGGCAGGAGGTCAGACAGTTCTGGAAGTGAGACTGATGACAGTGATGATTGGAAACAGACCAGAGAACCTCAGTCACGTTTTAACTGTCGAAAAAATACCAATATTGTTCATTCAGGCGACACTGATGAAAAACAATTTAAAGGCTCTAAATATGGAAAAGCATCTGGTCACATGAACAACTCAGAGCAACAAAAGGGGAGGAAAGCAAGAAGAAAACCATTTAGCTGTTCTGATCAACAACAAATACTGGAACAGAAGGACACTCGGCTGGATAATCCACCAGATCACCTGTTCCTGGACTCCAGCAACAACAGCATCAATGGGCCAGAAGAACAAGCGAAACTACACCACAGTTAATTGGACCATTGAAGAGGAAAAAATGATCTTTCACTGCTTCATTTACTCAAGGCATGAGAAGTGGGGCAGAAAGAAAAAGGCAGTATTTGAGGAACGCATAAAAGAAGCGGATTTACCTACACAAAAGAAAGAAGCCACCACAACCGCAAAACTGGAATCGATCGCCTCACAGATCGCAAAATATCTGACGACTGAGGAAATAAAAAAAATAAAGGAAGAAGCCCAAAAGGAAGTGATAAAAGACTATCAGTTGATGGATAAAGGGAAGCAACTCCAGTTTAAAAGGAGTCAGTGGAAGAGGGAGGAAGAGTGGATACTGTTGTGAGCAAAGGAATATGCCAAAATAAAATACCCCAAAAATCAGACAAAGATATCCAAAGAATGGCAAAAAATATTCCACCACCACTGCCCAAGTAAGAAAGACATCACTTGTAAGAATCTCACAACCCAAAAATCAAACTTTATCAAACAAAAACATTTCTCGGATAATGAAATAAAAATGATGCAACAGGAGGTTGAGCAAATGATAAGAGACGGCATCTGCCCTCTGACGCAACCCATTACACCACCAAAAAATGATTGCCCTCAAAAAAAGTACATCCCCAAAAAAAACAAACCATCCACTGCCTCCCGGAAAAACGAACAACTCGCTGCCTCCCGGAAAAACGAACAACTCGCTGCCTCCCGGAAAAACGAACAACTCGCTGCCTCCCGGAAAAACGAACACCTCACCAGCTCATCTACAAAATAATATACAGGTGCACACAGACCCAGAACAGCAGGAACTAGAAGAGGAATTGGCAAATAAGATTGAAGAAACAAGAAAAATGGACATGAAAGAGCGCCCAAAGCTGACTAAAGGAGAAGAAAAAATTCAAAAATATCCTTCAAAAAGTTAACATAGGACTGACCAAACTGGTCCCAAAAGGAGCCACATTGACAGAGTTAAACTCTGTAAATTATGGAGCGGCATGGTACATACAAAGTAAATTAGCCCCACAAGATTTGGAGAGAAACGGCACCACAAATAAGAAAAAGAATACCATGCCACGATGGAAAAAGAAATTACAACAAAAAATTAGCCGCCTAAGAGCAGAGATCTCCCAAATGGCCTAGATGGAAGGCTGGGTGAACATCAAGCCTTAGTAAAAGCTTTCGCAGCACAAATTAGGAACAAAGACAAGAAAATACAAGCAAAACAGATAAACTATTTGCAAAAAATCCCAGACTAGTGTACAGAAAGCTGGCAAACTACACAATAGAAGTACAACAGCCACCTGAAGGAGAGGAAATTGAAAAATTCTGGAGACCACTCTTTGAAGACCCAAAACAACACCAAGAGGCTGAGTGGATTGAAAAAATACAACAGAAAAACAAAGACAAACAACAAATGCCAGCAATTGTAATCACTGAAGAGGAAATCAGAAAGAAAATGAGTGAATACAGTAACTTCAAGGCACCTGGCATCGACAAAATCCCAAATTTTTGGCTGAAAAGACTGACAGCATTACACCAACATTATGCTGTGGCTTTCACAAAAATATTGAACGGAGAAGAGGACACACCAGACTGGCTAACGACAGGGAACACAAGCCTACTACCAAAGACCAAGGATACACAGCTTCCCAACAAGTACAGACCCATCTGCTGCCTAACAACAACATACAAATGGCTGACAGGAATCATAACTGATGCCATTTATGAACATCTTGACACTGGTGGCTACCTGGAAAATGAACAGAAAGGATGTTCCAAAAGAAGATTAGGAGCTAAAGACCAGTTACTGACAGACAAAGTTAACCTGGAGGACTGCAAAAAAAAGGCAGAGGAACCTCAGCATGGCTTGGATTGACTACAAAAAGGCATTTGACAGTGTACCACACAACTGGATCATGAGGTGCTTAGAACTCTACAACATCAATGAGGAAATAAGATCTTTCCTGAGAGCACAAATGAACAAGTGGAACACCACCATCACCCTCAATCACACAGAGGGACAAATAACAATCCCAGACGTACGAGTTCAGAGAGGGATACTTCAGGGAGACAGCCTTTCGCCGCTCTTATTCTGCTTAATCATGGACCCGCTCAGCAAGATCCTGAAGGAGCAAGACATCGGATATGACTTAAGTAAAGACAAAGGAAAGGAAAACCAAAAACTTGTGAACCATCTGTTGTTCATGGACGATTTGAAAATCTATGCCAACACAAAAAACGGACTCACTCAGCTTGTGGAAACTGTCCATAAGTTCTCAAAAGACATTGGCATGGAATTTGGACTGGATAAATGCTCAAAATGCACAATGACAAAAGGAAAAAAGACAAAAACCGAAAACATACAATTAATTGGATGAAGGGAGCTACATTAAAGATCTGGCTGCAGACTCCACATACAAATACTTGGGAATTGAACAAAGTAATACAATTGAGCACAAGAAAATGAGAACAAGAACAACAAAAGAATACCTAAACCACTTAAAAAAGATCTGCAAAACACAGCTGACACCAAAAAATAAGATCACAGCCATAAACCAGTTTGCAATACCAGTGGTGACCTATGGGTTTGGCATAGTAAACTGGCTTGTGGACAGAATATATCTCCCTCGCAGAGAAGGCAGTATGGGTCTCACTGAAATCAACCAGGCCTAAAGAGCATTGATAATAAGTATTGGACAGTACTTAAAGAGCTCTGAAGAAGAAATCATAAAAACGGTCACACAACACCACGAGGCCATAACTGAACGGACCTCAATCACTAAACTGGCAAAAAACTTTGGCGGAGAACTTCTACAAGAGAGAAAAAGCAACAGTCTCATGCCTGCAACAAAACTTGCAAGACAAACCAGAGAACAATACAGCAAAAGAGAAGGAAAACATAGAGTGGAAAGATGGAAATAGCACAAAAGAGCCGGACGTTTCCAAGAAGAACTCAAAAAGGAATACATCGACAAAGTTGGATCAATGCAGTGGCTAAAAAATGGAAAACTTGGTTTTGTTGGAGAAAGAATTCCGATTGGAGCATAAGATCAGGGACTTCTAACAAATGGCTTCAAAAAAATGGCAGGGATCTCACAGAATGATAAATGCCGATTCTGTCATACAGCTGTTGAGAGTGTAAACCATCTAACTTCAGCATGCCAGATCCTCATGGCAGATAGGCATTATACATCCAGACACAACAAGATCTGTCAATATCTCCACTGGAAGATCTGCAAGGAACTGGAGATGGAAGTCAAAGAACATGTCTGGGAGCACGAGCCAGCACCAGTCTCATCCAACGGAAAAGTAACGATCTTCTACGACAAAGAGATCCCAGCAGGAAGACACATTGAAGGAGGTGCAATCAAACCTGATATTGTCATCTGGAACAAGCAAAAGAAAACAGCCAAAATCATCGATGTGACAGTCCCCAATGACTACGGTCTGAATCGAGCTGAAAGGGGAAAGATCTCGAAATACCAAGACCTGAAAAATGACCTACGAACAACATGGTCATTGAAAGACATTGATATCATCCCAGTTGTGGTGGGAGCAACAGGCCTGATGAAGAAGAACCTGAAGAAATACCTTGAGGCAATCCCCGGTCACCCAAGTGCACATGAGGTGCAGTTGTCTGCAATTAAGGGAACGATCACCATCTTGAAGAGAGCCCTCGGATACAATGCCAGATCTGGTTAGGATAACTATAGAGCCTAGGGTGCAACTTTAGACCCCAGAATTGGGTCCCATTGCATTCTACTAAAAAGACATCAAAGATAAATGAAAAACCAAAAGACAAAAACCATTTGTTTGTTCTGAGTGTGGTAAAAGATTTGGACTAAAGAGCTGCCTGAATGAACACTTGATAATTCATACAGGGCAAAAACTATTTGTCTGTTCTGAGTGTGGTAAAACATTTCGACCCAAGGGCATCCTGAACACACACATGAGAATTCATACAAGGCAAAACCCATTTGTCTGTTCTGAGTGTGGTAAAAGATTTGGACTAAAAAGCTCCCTGAGCAGACACATGATGATTCATAGTCATTCACTAACCCCCCCCCCCCCCCCCCCAAAAAAAAATGAGCCATTCACCAGCTCATCTACAAAACAATATACAGGTGCACACAAACCCAGAACAGCAGGAACTAGAAGAGGAATTGGCAAATAAGATTGAAAAAACAAGAAAAATGGACATAAGAGTGTCCAAAACTGACTAAAATAAAGGAGAATAAAAAAATTCAAAACTATCCTGCAAAAAGTTAACCTGGGACTGGCTCAGCTGGTCCCAGAAGGAACCACATTGACAGATTTAAACTCTGTAAATTATGGAGCAGCATGGTACATACAAAGTAAATTAGCCCCACAAGATTTGGAGAGAAAAGAAACCAGAATTAAGAAAAACAATACCGTGCTACAATGGAAAAATAAATTAGAACAAAAAAATCAGCCGCCGAACAGCAGAGATCTCCCAAATAACAACATTTTTGGGAAGTCAAAACCATAAAAGGAATCTCCTTAAAAAGTCAATCGCATTAAAAGAAAATACAATGTTGAAGATAAACAACTGAGTGGGAGGATGAACATCAAGCCTTAGTGAAAGATTTTGCAGCACAGATTAGGAACAAAGACAAGAAAATACAAGCAAAACATAAACAATTTGCAAAAAACCCCAGACTAGTGTACAGAAAGTTGGCAAATGAAATAATAGAAGTACAACAGCCACCTGAGAGAGAGGAAATTGAAAAATTCTGGAGACCACTCTTTGAAGACCCAAAACAACATCAAGAGGCCGAGTGGATTAAAAAAATAAAACAGAAAAACAAAGACAAACGGCAAATGCCAGCAACTGTAATCACTGAAGAGATCAGAAAGAAAATGAGTGAATACAGTAACTTCAAGGCACCTGGCATCGACAAAATCCCAAATTTTTGGCTGAAAAGACTGACAGCATTACACCAACATTATGCTGTGACTTTCACAAAAATATTGAACAGAAGAGGACACACCAGACTGGATAACGACTGGGAACACAAGCCTACTACCAAAGACCAAGGAAACACAGCTTCCCAACAAGTACAGACCCATCTGCTGCCAAACAACAACATACAAATGGCTGACAGGAATCATAACTGATGCCATTTATGAACATCTGGACACTGGTGGCTACCTGGAAAATGAACAGAAAGGTTGTTCCAGAAGAAGATTAGGAGCTAAAGACCAGTTACTGACAGACAAAGCTATCCTGGAGGACTGTTTAAAAAAAAAAAAAAAAGAGGAGGAACCTCAGCATGGCTTGGATTGATTACAAAAAGGCATTTGACAGCATGCCACACTCCTGGATCATGAGGTGCTTAGAACTCTACAACATCAATGAGGAAATAAGATCTTTCCTGAGAGCACAAATGAACAAGTGGAACACCACCATCACCCTCAATCACACAGAGGGACAAATAACAATCCCAGACATACGAGTTCAGAGAGGAATATTTCAGGGAGACAGACTCTCACCACTTTTATTCTGTTTAATCATAGACCCACTCAGCAAGATCCTGAAGGAGCATGACATCAGGTATGACTTAAGAAGAGGCAGAGGATGTAAAAATCAAAAACTTAAGAACCATCTGTTGTTCATGGACGATTTGAAAATCTATGCCAACACAAAAAAGGGACTCAGTCAGCTCATGGAAATTGTCCATAAGTTCTTCAAAGACACTGGTATGGAATTTGGACTGGATAAACAAAGGTAAAAAAGACAAAAACAGAAAACATACAGTTGGATGAAGGGAGCTACATTGAAGATAGATTGGGATACTTTCTGTTTTTGGCATGACATCTTTGCATGCAGTTAGTATCTACGTGTGTGAAATAATATAATGCACCTGAATGGATTTTATTTATTTATTTATTTTTTAACATGAGACTGGTTTTGGCACTGATCTGATGCCATATCTGTTTCTCTGAGTGTAATGTTTTAATGTTGGAATTGGAAGTTTTTTAGGAAAATATCTACTTTTAGGGTGAAAACTGAAATTCACACAAATTTTTTCCTTCAGTTCTTGATGGATTTTGATTATTGTTTTTGTTTATTTTATCTCAACACTGATTTACAATCCTTCCTCACACAATTGAACTTTTGAATTGTTTTGGAAATTGTAGAAATTTTTATGGTGAAAATAGTGAAATTCACCAAAACACTTTTTTCCTCCTTCAGTTTCTGATATATTTTAATTCTGTTGGTTTTGTTTGATTCTTCTAAACACTGTTCATAATTCATCCTTGTGGATCTATGAAATAATAAATTTTAGTAAAAAAAAAAAAAAAAAAAAAGGATTTCATTAAGGTGAAATTCATGCAACTTTTTCATTTGGATTCATATTAGGTTGATTTATTTAAACACTGTTCTCAGTTCTTCTTCCCAAAATTATGATTTTTGTTGAAAACAAATATTGTGTGTTTGGAAAAAAATAAAATTCACCAAACTGGTGAATTTGGTTTTGTTTGAAGTTCTGTTCTTCCCTGTTGAATTTTGAATGCCAACTTTTGGTCATGAAAAACACTGAAATTCACCCGCAGTTGTACAAATTCCAAAACTGCATGAGAGAGACAAATCACCACAAGATGGCATTCAAGGAATTTTAACGTCATTGAAATTTTGGAGGAGAATCTCAACTTCCAGCAAAAATATTTCCAGTAAATTTCTGTCCTCTGATCCAGTCGACACACTGCTGTCAACGTTTCAGCTGCTATTTCAGGTTTCATTCAAAAGTCTATTTACACAATAGTGTAAACACTAAAATGACTCTTACAGAATTTACAGCTGTTGGTAAAGAATTTTATTTGGGGTGTGTCATCATTTTCCTCACCTGCATAGTGCAGGGAAATAATTAGGAGAATAAACCCGGGTGAGCTCTGGTTATTAACGAACCGGTTCATGATGTCTGCTGCTGTACCTGTAAGGTCAGAGGTCGATAGTGGAGGTGGAATGAGGAGTGTCTTAAAGGTGAACATTTTTCCTGAATCAGCGGCGTTTCTGATTCTGTCATAAAGACAATTTGGCAGCAGAAATGCTGGAAGATCAACATGACAGAAGAGACGGACATGAACTGAGGACAACAGGGTGTCCAGATTTACAACACTGCCGTTCAGCTGCTCTGATCAGGTTTCTGACAGCTTCAGTCAGCTGGATGTTGGAGGTAAGAGGGCGGAGCTTATCAAGGCCTTCTAAAACAGTTGATAGATGTATTTTATAACTTAAAAACGGGACCGATGCTAACGCGTTAGCATGTCTATGGCGTTTTCAATGATAAAGTTAGCATTAAGCAGTTCGCATCAGCACAGTTTGTGTGCATGTTTTCTGTATAATAAATAATGGCTTAGTGTTTGTTGTAAAAGAGTCAAATGTATTATGAATTATTTATTTTTATTTATATATTAATAAGAATAATCAGCAGAATCGCCTTGATTGTCATTGTAATTTCCATTACATTATTAAATCGGTGTGTAACTTTGCAAAAACAATGTCGGACTCTGTTGTTTTCTCTGGGCCCCTCCCCAATCGGACCGGGAGTGACATGTTTAGCCGCATGTTCTCCTTGAATTGCTGGCTGTCTGAGTGGTGTCCAAAAAATGAGGTGGGCTTCATTGATAATTGGCAAAGCTTCTGGGGAAAACCTGGTCTTGTTAGGAGAGACGGCATCCATCCCACTTTAGATGGAGCAGCTCTCATTTCTAGAAATCTGGTCAATTTTCTTGGATCCTCCAAACTGTGACTGTCCAGCGTTGGGACCAGGAGGCAGAGCTGTGGTCTTATACACCTCTCTGCAGCTTCTCTCCCCCTGCCATCCCCTCATTACCCCATCCCCGTAGAGACGGTGCCTGCTCCCAGACCACCAATAACCAGCAAAAATCTATTTAAGCATAAAAATTCAAAAAGAAAAAATAATATAGCACCTTCAATTGCACCACAGACTAAAACAGTTAAATGTGGTCTATTAAACATTAGATCTCTCTCTTCTAAGTCCCTGTTGGTAAATGATATAATAATTGATCAACATATTGATTTATTCTGCCTAACAGAAACCTGGTTACAGCAGGATGAATATGTTAGTTTAAATGAGTCAACACCCCCGAGTCACACTAACTGTCAGAATGCTCGTAGCACTGGCCGAGGCGGAGGATTAGCAGCAATCTTCCATTCCAGCTTATTAATTAATCAAAAACCTAGACAGAGCTTTAATTCATTTGAAAGCTTGTCTCTTAGTCTTGTCCATCCAAATTGGAAGTCCCAAAAACCAGTTTTATTTGTTATTATCTATCGTCCACCTGGTTGTTACTGTGAGTTTCTCTGTGAATTTTCAGACCTTTTGTCTGACTTAGTGCTTAGCTCAGATAAGATAATTATAGTGGGCGATTTTAATATCCACACAGATGCTGAGAATGACAGCCTCAACACTGCATTTAATCTATTATTAGACTCTATCGGCTTTGCTCAAAAAGTAAATGAGTCCACCCACCACTTTAATCATATCTTAGATCTTGTTCTGACTTATGGTATGGAAATAGAAGATTTAACAGTATTCCCTGAAAACTCCCTTCTGTCTGATCATTTTTTAATAACATTTACATTTACCCTGATGGACTACCCAGCAGTGGGGAATAAGTTTCATTACACTAGAAGTCTTTCAGAAAGCGCTGTAACTAGGTTTAAGGATATGATTCCTTCGTTATGTTCTCTAATGTCATATACCAACACAGAGCAGAGTAGCTACCTAAACTCTGTAAGTGAGATAGAGTATCTCGTCAATAGTTTTACATCCTCTTTGAAGACAACTTTGGATGCTGTAGCTCCTCTGAAAAAGAGAGCTTTAAATCAGAAGTGTCTGACTCCATGGTATAACTCACAAACTCGTAGCTTAAAGCAGATAACCCATAAGTTGGAGAGGAAATGGCGTCTCACTAACTTAGAAGATCTTCACTTAGCCTGGAAAAAGAGTTTGTTGCTCTATAAAAAAGCCCTCCGTAAAGCTAGGACATCTTTCTACTCATCACTAATTGAAGAAAATAAGAATAACCTCAGGTTTCTTTTCAGCACTGTAGCTAGGCTGACAAAGAGTCAGAGCTCTATTGAGCTGAGTATTCCATTAACTTTAACTAGTAATGACTTCATGACTTTCTTTGCTAACAAAATTTTGACTATTAGAGAAAAAATTACTCATAACCATCCCAAAGATGTATCGTTATCTTTGGCTGCTTTCAGTGATGCCGGTATTTGGTTAGACTCTTTCTCTCCGATTGTTCTGTCCGAGTTATTTTCATTGGTTGCTTCGTCCAAACCATCGGCATGTTTATTGGACCCCATTCCTGCCAGGCTGCTCAAGGAAGTCCTACCATTATTTAATGCTTCAATCTTAAATATGATCAATCTATCTTTGTTAGTTGGTTATGCCAACTTTTGGTCATGAAAAACACTGAAATTCACCCGCAGTTGTACAAATTCCAAAACTGCATGAGAGAGACAAATCACCACAAGATGGCATTCAAGGAATTTTAACGTCATTGAAATTTTGGAGGAGAATCTCAACTTCCAGCAAAAATATTTCCAGTAAATTTCTGTCCTCTGATCCAGTCGACACACTGCTGTCAACGTTTCAGCTGCTGCTTCAGGTTTCATTCAAAAGTCTATTTACACAATAGTGTAAACACTAAAATGACTCTTACAGAATTTACAGCTGTTGGTAAAGAATTTTATTTGGGGTGTGTCATCATTTTCCTCACCTGCATAGTGCAGGGAAATAATTAGGAGAATAAACCCGGGTGAGCTCTGGTTATTAACGAACCGGTTCATGATGTCTGCTGCTGTACCTGTAAGGTCAGAGGTCGATAGTGGAGGTGGAATGAGGAGTGTCTTAAAGGTGAACATTTTTCCTGAATCAGCGGCGTTTCTGATTCTGTCATAAAGACAATTTGGCAGCAGAAATGCTGGAAGATCAACATGACAGAAGAGACGGACATGAACTGAGGACAACAGGGTGTCCAGATTTACAACACTGCCGTTCAGCTGCTCTGATCAGGTTTCTGACAGCTTCAGTCAGCTGGATGTTGGAGGTAAGAGGGCGGAGCTTATCAAGGCCTTCTAAAACAGTTGATAGATGTATTTTAAAACTTAAAAACGGGACCGATGCTAACGCGTTAGCATGTCTATGGCGTTTTCAATGATAAAGTTAGCATTAAGCAGTTCGCATCAGCACAGTTTGTGTGCATGTTTTCTGTATAATAAATAATGGCTTAGTGTTTGTTGTAAAAGAGTCAAATGTATTACGAATTATTTATTTTTATTTATATATTAATAAGAATAATCAGCAGAATCAGAATCGCCTTGATTGTCATTGTAATTTCCATTACATTATTAAATCGGTGTGTAACTGTTGTGTGGGCCGCTGAAGAGGAGGTACTGCTGGCTCACCACCACCGGATGGCGCCCTGCTTGGAGTGCGGGCTTCAAGCACAAGAGGGCGCCAGAACCACTGGGAGTGACAGCCGTCAATCATCCTCAACACCAGCTGTCACTCATCATCTCATCATCACCATCACCATAAAGGCCGGGTGGCGACTCCACCTCCTCGCCGAGAAATCTCCTACGATACAAGGTAATCTCTCTGCTGACTTATCCGTCAAATAATAATCTGATCTGTTTTGCAGCTGTTTTTTCCTGGTGGTATTTCCTTGACTGGATTTTCGGAGCTGCACGTGTGTATGATTGGAGGTGGAGGCTCTCCCTCCACAAGAATCAATAATCAAGGTTGCTGGGTGTGAGGATTCACACTCACTACCTTCTGTTTTTTCTGCCAGCAGTACCAGGGCCGACAACGGAGGACAGAGACCACCTGGGGACTCGGGGCTTGGCGGCTTCGGTGTTCTTCAGGCCGTTGGTGGTAGAAGCGGTGTGGGTCCCGGCTCTTCGTTCATCTGAGGTCTCCTATCTTCGAGCCTGCCCGCAATCCTCTTGTGTGTGATTGGCAGTACCTTTGTTTATTTTACGTTGTGTTCTTGTGCAACATTAAATTGTTACTCCTTCCCTTATCCATTGTCCGTTCATTAGCGCCCCCTGTTGTGGGTCCGTGTTACGACACCTTCCCAACAGGATTTCTCGGCCATTCGTCATGGATCCCGAGGGGCGTCAACCACAGCTTGAACAGCCAATGGGAGAACAGGGAGCGCAGGCGTCAGCAGGAGGCGTGGTAAGTGATCTGCAGCAAATCCTTACCGCTTTCACTGCTCAGTTACAGCTGGTAACTGAGCAAAATGCAAGCCTCAATCAGAGGATGGAGGCTCTCACCGCCAGAGTGGAAGCACGCGAGTCAAGCGTCGCTGCAGTGTCTCCTCCTGCTGGTCCGGGGCCTAATGTAGATGTTCCACTGGCCGTTCAACTACCCCCCCCCACCGTCCCCTGAAGCTTACATAAGTCCTCCTGAACCGTACGGAGGCTGTGTGGAGACGTGCGCAGACTTCTTGATGCAGTGTTCGCTCGTTTTTGCACAGCGTCCAGTCATGTACGCGGCAGACGCCACCCGGGTGGCTTATGTAATTAATCTGCTTCGAGGTGAGGCACGCGCTTGGGCTACAGCGCTCTGGGAACAGCAGTCATGGCTTCTGACGTCATACGCTGGGTTTATACGGGAGTTCAAACAGGTGTTTGATCATCCCAACAGAGGCGAGACCGCCTCGACCGTGCTGCTGTCACTGAGACAGGGGCGTCGGAGCGCGGCCGATTACGCTGTCGACTTCCGCATCGCGGCTGCGAGGTCGGGTTGGAATGACGTCGCGCTCCGCGCCGCCTTCATAAGCGGACTGTCTCCAGTACTGAAGGTGCATTTACTGGCTAAGGACGAACCGCAGACTTTCGACGGGCTTGTCACTCTGGTTATACGCTTAGACAACCGTTTGAATGAACACCGTCGGGAGCAGGCCGGGGGGCGTGGCCGGGCACAAGCCGTCCCTCTCTCTTCCGGGTCTGACGGGGTGACGTCGTCCTCACGCTCCATTGCCGGTGGGCTCCGTGTGGCAACAGCTCCCCCTGCTGACGAAGCTATGGACACGAGCAGGGCTAAAGTGAGATCAGATATTAAACAAAGGAGACTGGCCCGCGGGGAATGTTTTTACTGTGGCTCATGTGAGCACCTGTTAAAAGACTGCCCCAAACGGTCAAACACCAACGCCCGTCCTTAGACACTGGGCTAAGGGTGGGCCATAACATGTGCACGGGAAGTTCCCGCAAATCAGCACGAATCCCAGTGGTAATCCTGAGTGGGGATTTAACCCTTCACGCCCCAGCACTGGTGGACACGGGGTCCGAAGGGAATCTGTTGGATAGCAGATGGGCAAAGGAAGTGGGGCTCCCCCTAGTGGCTCTGCCTTCGCCCTTGAAGGTACGGGCACTAGATGGCACTCTACTCCCGCTAATCACACACCGGACCCAGCCTGTGACCTTGGTTGTGTCTGGGAATCACCGGGAGGAGATAGTGTTTTACGTGACATCTTCTACCTCCCGAGTGATTTTGGGTTTTCCTTGGATGGTGAAGCACAATCCCCGGATCGATTGGCCGTCTGGGGTCGTGGTGCAGTGGAGCGAAACCTGCCACCGGGAGTGTTTAGGATCCTCGGTTCCCCCCGGAATGACGGCTAAGGAGGAGGTTAAAACCCCTCCCAATCTGACGGCGGTGCCAGGGGAGTACCATGATCTGGCTGACGTCTTCAGCAAAGATCTGGCGCTCGCCCTTCCACCACACCGACCGTACGATTGTGCCATCGATTTGGTTCCGGGCAGTGAGTTCCCGTCCAGTAGGCTGTACAATCTCTCACGTCCGGAACGCGAATCAATGGAAACCTACATCCGGGACTCCTTGGCCGCCGGGTTGATCCGGAACTCCACCTCCCCGATGGGTGCTGGTTTCTTTTTTGTGGGCAAGAAAGACGGCGGACTTCGTCCATGCATCGATTACAGGGGATTGAACGAGATCACGGTTCGCAATCGATACCCATTGCCCCTCTTGGATTCGGTGTTCACACCCCTGCATGGAGCCAAAATATTCACCAAACTCGATCTTAGGAATGCGTACCATCTAGTTCGGATCCGGAAGGGAGATGAATGGAAGACGGCATTTAACACCCCGTTGGGTCATTTTGAGTACCTGGTCATGCCGTTCGGTCTCACTAACGCCCCCGCGACGTTCCAAGCCTTGGTTAATGACGTCCTGCGGGACTTCCTGCACCGGTTTGTCTTCGTGTATCTGGATGATATACTCATCTTTTCCCCGGATCCTGAGACCCATGTCCGGCATGTACGTCAGGTCCTACAGCGGTTGTTAGAAAACCGGCTGTTTGTGAAGGGCGAGAAGTGTGAGTTTCACCGCACTTCTCTGTCCTTCTTGGGGTTTATCATCTCCTCCAACTCCGTCGCCCCGGATCCGGCCAAGGTTGCGGCGGTGAGGGATTGGCCCCAACCAACGAGCCGTAGGAAGCTGCAACAGTTCCTCGGCTTCGCAAACTTCTACAGGAGGTTCATTAAGGGTTACAGTCAGGTCGTTAGCCCCCTGACCGCCCTGACCTCCACCAAAGTCCCCTTCACCTGGTCGGACCGGTGCGAGGCCGCGTTTAGGGAGTTGAAACGCCGGTTTTCATCTGCTCCAGTTCTGGTGCAGCCTGATCCTACTCGCCAGTTTGTAGTAGAGGTGGACGCCTCAGACTCAGGAATAGGAGCCGTGCTGTCCCAGAGCGGGGAGTCCGATAAGGTTCTCCATCCTTGTGCCTACTTTTCCCGCAGGTTGACCCCCGCTGAACGGAACTATGACGTGGGCAATCGAGAACTCCTCGCGGTGAAGGAGGCTCTAGAAGAGTGGAGACACCTGTTGGAGGGGGCTACGGGGCCTTTCACGGTTTTTACGGACCACCGGAACCTGGAGTACATCCGGACCGCCAAGCGGCTGAACCCCAGGCAAGCCCGCTGGTCCCTGTTCTTCGCACGCTTTGACTTCCGGATCACCTACCGCCCCGGGACCAAAAATCAACGATCTGATGCATTGTCCCGGGTGCACGAAGAGGAAGCCAAGGTCGGGTTGTCGGACCCCATCGACACCATCCTTCCCGAGTCCACTGTCGTGGCTACCCTCACCTGGGACGTGGAGGAGATCGTCCGGGAGGCCCAGACTAAGAACCCGGACCCGGGAAACGGTCCGAAGAATAGACTCTACGTTCCACCAGAGGCTAGGGCTGCCGTCTTGGACTTCTGCCACGGATCCAAGCTCTCCTGTCATCCTGGAGTGCGTAGGACCGTGGCAGTAGTCCAGCAGCGCTTCTGGTGGGCGTCACTGGAAGCCGACGTCCGGGACTACGTCCAGGCCTGCACCACCTGTGCCAGGGGCAAGGCGGACCATCGCAAGACCAGGGGTCTCCTCCAACCCCTGCCTGTGCCTCATCGCCCCTGGTCCCACATCGGTCTGGACTTCGTCACGGGCCTCCCGCCGTCCCAGGGCAACACCGCCATACTGACGATAGTGGACCGGTTCTCCAAGGCGGCCCACTTCGTGGCCCTCCCGAAGCTCCCAACGGCCCAGGAGACGGCAGACCTCCTGGTTCACCACGTCGTGCGTCTGCATGGGATACCGTCGGACATCGTCTCGGATCGTGGTCTCCAGTTTTCCTCGCAGGTCTGGAGGAGTTTTTGTAAGGAACTGGGGGCCACCGTGCGTCTCTCGTCCGGGTACCACCCACAGACGAACGGCCAGGCAGAGCGGGCGAACCAGGAACTTGAACAGGCTCTTCGTTGTGTCACCTCCGCTCACCCGGCGGCCTGGAGTAACCATCTGGCCTGGATCGAGTACGCTCACAACAGCCAAGTATCCTCTGCCACCGGCCTCTCCCCCTTTGAAGCGTGTCTGGGCTACCAGCCCCCGTTGTTCCCACTTGTGGAGGGAGAGGTCGGGGTACCCTCGGTCCAGGCCCACCTGCGGAGGTGCCGCCGGGTGTGGCGGGCCGCCCGCTCTGCCCTGTTGCAGGCCCGGACGAGGGCCAAGGCCCATGCAGACCGCCGGCGTTCCCCGGCCCCTACATACCAACCAGGGCAGGAGGTGTGGCTATCCACCAAAGATATCCCGCTCCAGGTAACCTCCCACAAACTCAAGGACCGCTTCATCGGGCCGTTCCCCATCGCCAAGATCCTCAGTCCGGCCGCAGTGAAGCTAACTCTCCCGGCTTCACTGCGGATCCATCCGGTTTTTCATGTTTCCAAACTCAAGCCATACCACACCTCACCGCTCTGCTCCCCCGGACCCGACCCACCTCCTGCCCGGATCATCGACGGGGAGCCGGCATGGACCGTTCGTCGGCTCCTGGACGTCCGTCGGATGGGTCGGGGCTTTCAGTACTTGGTGGACTGGGAGGGTTACGGACCCGAGGAACGCTCCTGGGTGAAGAGGAGCTTCATCCTGGACCCGGCCCTTTTGGTCGATTTCTACCACCGACACCCAGACAAGCCTGGTCGGGCGCCAGGAGGCGCCCGTTGAGGGGGGGGTCCTGTTGTGTGGGCCGCTGAAGAGGAGGTACTGCTGGCTCACCACCACCGGATGGCGCCCTGCTTGGAGTGCGGGCTTCAAGCACAAGAGGGCGCCAGAACCACTGGGAGTGACAGCCGTCAATCATCACCATCACCATAAAGGCCAGGTGGCGACTCCACCTCCTCGCCGAGAAATCTCCTACGATACAAGGTAATCTCTCTGCTGACTTATCCGTCAAATAATAATCTGATCTGTTTTGCAGCTGTTTTTTCCTGGTGGTATTTCCTTGACTGGATTTTCGGAGCTGCACGTGTGTATGATTGGAGGTGGAGGCTCTCCCTCCACAAGAATCAATAATCAAGGTTGCTGGGTGTGAGGATTCACACTCACTACCTTCTGTTTTTTCTGCCAGCAGTACCAGGGCCGACAACGGAGGACAGAGACCACCTGGGGACTCGGGGCTTGGCGGCTTCGGTGTTCTTCAGGCCGTTGGTGGTAGAAGCGGTGTGGGTCCCGGCTCTTCGTTCATCTGAGGTCTCCTATCTTCGAGCCTGCCCGCAATCCTCTTGTGTGTGATTGGCAGTACCTTTGTTTATTTTACGTTGTGTTCTTGTGCAACATTAAATTGTTACTCCTTCCCTTATCCATTGTCCGTTCATTAGCGCCCCCTGTTGTGGGTCCGTGTTACGACACCTTCCCAACAGTAACTTTGCAAAAACAATGTCGGACTCTGTAGTTTTCTCTGGGCCCCTCCCCAATCAGACCGGGAGTGACATGTTTAGCCGCATGTTCTCCTTGAATTGCTGGCTGTCTGAGTGGTGTCCAAAAAATGAGGTGGGCTTCATTGATAATTGGCAAAGCTTCTGGGGAAAACCTGGTCTTGTTAGGAGAGACGGCATCCATCCCACTTTAGATGGAGCAGTTCTCATTTCTAGAAATCTGGCCAATTTTCTTGGATCCTCCAAACTGTGACTGTCCAGCGTTGGGACCAGGAGGCAGAGCTGTGGTCTTATACACCTCTCTGCAGCTTCTCTCCCCCTGCCATCCCCTCATTACCCCATCCCCGTAGAGACGGTGCCTGCTCCCAGACCACCAATAACCAGCAAAAATCTATTTAAGCATAAAAATTCAAAAAGAAAAATAATATAGCACCTTCAATTGCACCACAGACTAAAACAGTTAAATGTGGTCTATTAAACATTAGGTCTCTCTCTTCTAAGTCCCTGTTGGTAAATGATATAATAATTGATCAACGTATTGATTTATTCTGCCTAACAGAAACCTGGTTACAGCAGGATGAATATGTTAGTTTAAATGAGTCAACACCCCCGAGTCACACTAACTGTCAGAATGCTCGTAGCACTGGCCGAGGCGGAGGATTAGCAGCAATCTTCCATTCCAGCTTATTAATTAATCAAAAACCTAGACAGAGCTTTAATTCATTTGAAAGCTTGTCTCTTAGTCTTGTCCATCCAAATTGGAAGTCCCAAAAACCAGTTTTATTTGTTATTATCTATCGTCCACCTAGTCGTTACTGTGAGTTTCTCTGTGAATTTTCAGACCTTTTGTCTGACTTAGTGCTTAGCTCAGATAAGATAATTATAGTGGGCGATTTTAATATCCACACAGATGCTGAGAATGACAGCCTCAACACTGCATTTAATCTATTATTAGACTCTATCGGCTTTGCTCAAAAAGTAAGAGTCCACCCACCACTTTAATCATATCTTAGATCTTGTTCTGACTTATGGTATGGAAATAGAAGATTTAACAGTATTCCCTGAAAACTCCCTTCTGTCTGATCATTTTTTAATAACATTTACATTTACCCTGATGGACTACCCTGCAGTGGGGAATAAGTTTCATTACACTAGAAGTCTTTCAGAAAGCGCTGTAACTAGGTTTAAGGATATGATTCCTTCGTTATGTTCTCTAATGTCATATACCAACACAGAGCAGAGTAGCTACCTAAACTCTGTAAGTGAGATAGAGTATCTCGTCAATAGTTTTACATCCTCTTTGAAGACAACTTTGGATGCTGTAGCTCCTCTGAAAAAGAGAGCTTTAAATCAGAAGTGTCTGACTCCATGGTATAACTCACAAACTCGTAGCTTAAAGCAGATAACCCGTAAGTTGGAGAGGAAATGGCGTCTCACTAACTTAGAAGATCTTCACTTAGCCTGGAAAAAGAGTTTGTTGCTCTATAAAAAAGCCCTCCGTAAAGCTAGGACATCTTTCTACTCATCACTAATTGAAGAAAATAAGAATAACCTCAGGTTTCTTTTCAGCACTGTAGCCAGGCTGACAAAGAGTCAGAGCTCTATTGAGCTGAGTATTCCATTAACTTTAACTAGTAATGACTTCATGACTTTCTTTGCTAACAAAATTTTGACTATTAGAGAAAAAATTACTCATAACCATCCCAAAGATGTATCGTTATCTTTGGCTGCTTTCAGTGATGCCGGTATTTGGTTAGACTCTTTCTCTCTGGTTGTTCTGTCTGAGTTATTTTCATTGGTTGCTTCGTCCAAACCATCGGCATGTTTATTGGACCCCATTCCTGCCAGGCTGCTCAAGGAAGTCCTACCATTATTTAATGCTTCAATCTTAAATATGATCAATCTATCTTTGTTAGTTGGTTATGTACCACAGGCCTTTAAGGTGGCAGTAATTAAACCATTACTTAAAAAGCCATCACTTGACCCAGCTATCTTAGCTAATTATAGGCCAATTTCCAACCTTCCTTTTCTCTCAAAGATTCTTGAGAGGGTAGTTGTAAAACAGTTAACTGATCACCTGCAGAGGAATGGTCTATTTGAAGAGTTTCAGTCAGGTTTTAGAATTCATCATAGTACAGAAACAGCATTAGTGAAGGTTACAAATGATCTTCTTATGGCTTCGGACAGTGGACTTATCTCTGTGCTTGTTCTGTTGGACCTCAGTGCTGCTTTTGATACTGTTGACCATAAAATTTTATTACAGAGATTAGAGCATGTCATAGGTATTAAAGGCACTGCGCTGCGGTGGTTTGAATCATATTTGTCTAATAGATTACAGTTTGTTCATGTAAATGGGGAATCTTCTTCACAGACTAAAGTTAATTATGGAGTTCCACAAGGTTCTGTGCTAGGACCAATTTTATTCACTTTATACATGCTTCCCTTAGGCAGTATTATTAGACGGTATTGCTTAAATTTTCATTGTTACGCAGATGATACCCAGCTTTATCTATCCATGAAGCCAGAGGATACACACCAATTAGCTAAACTGCAGGATTGTCTTACAGACATAAAGACATGGATGACCTCTAATTTCCTGTTTTTAAACTCAGATAAAACTGAAGTTATTGTACTTGGCCCCACAAATCTTAGAAGCATGGTGTCTAACCAGATCGTTACTCTGGATGGCATTTCCCTGATCTCTAGTAATACTGTGAGAAATCTTGGAGTCATTTTTGATCAGGATATGTCATTCAAAGCGCATATTAAACAATTATGTAGGACTGCCTTTTTGCATTTACGCAATATCTCTAAAATCAGAAAGGTCTTGTCTCAGAGTGATGCTGAAAAACTAATTCATGCATTTATTTCCTCTAGGCTGGACTATTGTAATTCATTATTATCAGGTTGTCCTAAAAGTTCCCTAAAAAGCCTTCAGTTGGTTCAGAATGCTGCAGCTAGAGTACTGACGGGGACTAGCAGGAGAGAGCATATCTCACCCGTGTTGGCCTCTCTTCATTGGCATCCTGTTAATTCTAGAATAGAATTTAAAATTCTTCTTCTTACTTATAAGGTTTTGAATAATCAGGTCCCATCTTATCTTAGGGACCTCGTAGTACCATATTACCCCATTAGAGCGCTTCGCTCTCAGACTGCAGGCTTACTTGTAGTTCCTAGGGTTTGTAAGAGTAGAATGGGAGGCAGAGCCTTCAGCTTTCAGGCTCCTCTCCTGTGGAACCAGCTCCCAATTCAGATCAGGGAGACAGATACCCTCTCTACTTTTAAGATTAGGCTTAAAACTTTCCTTTTCGCTAAGGCTTATAGTTAGGGCTGGATCGGGTGACCCTGGACCATCCCTTGGTTATGCTGCTTTAGACGTAGATTGTGGGGGGGTTCCCATGATGCACTGTTTCTTTCTCTTTTTGCTCCGTATGCATCACTCTGCATTTAATCATTAGTGATCGATCTCTACCCCCCTTCACGGCATGTCTTTTTCCTGGTTTTTTCCCTCAGCCTCAACCAGTCTCAGCAGAAGACTGTCCCTCCCTGAGCCTGGTTCTGCTGGAGGTTTCTTCCTGTTAAAAGGGAGTTTTTCTTTCCCACTGTTGCCAAGTGCTTGCTCATAGGGGGTCGTTTTGACCGTTGGGGTTTTTCATAATTATTGTATGGCCTTGCCTTACAATATGGAGCGCCTTGGGGCAACTGTTTGTTGTGATTTGGCGCTATATAAGAAAAAAGTTGATTGATTGATTGATTACGAGATTTGAGTGCAATTCCAAAAAGGTGCTTTCTGTGGTGCGAGTAATTTTTAGCCAAATGAAAGATTGTGAAATTTAATGGTAAATTATTCAGAGTATATGCACAACTAATATAAACATAAGGTAAAATAAAATGAAATGTGGACTAAGTAATGTAAAATGAGAATTATATACAACTGGTTAAGTTTAATGACAATTTGTTTCAGTCAAACCACATCTAAGCTGTGTTTTTACACAAAAAAATAAAATGCAGTAAATTGCACATTTGTGTCTTTCATGAAAATAACTTATTAAAGATCACATATTACACTTTAGTCAGGCCTTTAAAATACTTTTGTGGACTCCTGCTGTAATATGTTGTCAGTGGTTGAGATAGTTTCTGTCGGCATCTAAAAATGCTCATAATCGGATGAAACCTGATGGAAATCTCTCAAAATAAAACAAAACATTATTCGAGGTATGTTTTTGACGACAATGTAACATAACTTTATTACAAGGTCAAACGTTGATGTTGTGTGATAAAGGCCTTTTAATAATAACTCCAAGAAATAATGGCAAAACACATGCAAGTAAAAAAAAAAAAAAAAAAAAAAAAAATGATTAATCGATTACTAAAATAATCGTCAGTTGCAGCCCCAGTTTGTTTTAGGAGTGAGAGCATTTTACAGATTAAATGTGAATACACCATGTTTGAGTTTCTCAGTGCGCATGCGTTTTCAAAACTGGTGACAGTGTTACTTTGTGCACAGCAGAACAACGTTGTCAGTTGCTTTAGGACCTAATTTTGTATTTTATTGACTGTACAGTGACACAGCACCCATTTGGTGTATTCACCGGATTAGAACAAATCAAAATACTACAGAAAACAAAGAATTTTTACTTGACAGTTTGAAGTGCGTTTTCTTTGTTTCAGAAGACTTCATACCCATTAAAATTCACCAGAATATACAAAATTTGACTTGCTCTTTTAAAACAAATTCTGGGGGAGGACCCCCAGACCCCCCATAATCAATAGTGTGTTTTTACTTCACAGATTGAAGTGACTTTTCTTTGTTTCAGTGGGCTTCATACTCATTAAAAGTCACCAGAATATACAAAATTTTACTTGCTTTTTTTAAAAAAAATTCTGGGGGAGATCCCCCAGACCCCCAATAATCAATACTGTGTTTTTACTTAACAGTTTGAAGTGAGTTTTCTTTGTTAGTTGACTTGGTCTTTAAAAAAAATCCAAATAATTTCCAAAGAGAACAGCAAAATGGTTTAATTTCTGTTTTGATGGCACATAGTGCTTTCGTCCAACATTGCTATTAAGCAACCAATAAAATTGTTTCTCCACATACTCTGTGTGTGTGTGTGTGTGTGTGTGTGTGTGTGTGTGTGTGTGTGTGTGTGTGTGTGTGTGTGTGTGTGTGTGAGAGAGAGAATGCTCAAATTGCTGTTTTATCTTAATAATTTCCAAAGAGAACAGCAAAATGGTTTTATTTCTGTTTTGATAACACTGCATCCTTTGATCCAACTTTTCATAAAGGGGACGTGATGGTCTAGTGGTTAAGGTGTTGGGCTTGAGTCCAGAAGATCATGGGTTCAAATCCCCGCCTGACTGGAAAATCACTCAGGGCCCTTGGGCAAGGCCTTTAATCCCCTATTGCTCCCAGTGTGTAGTGAGTGCCTTGTATGGCAGCACCCTGACATCGGGGTGAATGTGAGGCATAATTGTAAAGCACTTTGAGCATCTGATGAAGATGGAAAAGCGCTATATGAATGCAGTCCATTCATGAAGCAAACAATGAAATGGTTTCTCTACATACTGTGTGTGTGTGTGTGTCTGTGTGTGAGTTAGTGAGTGAGAGAGAGAGAATCAAAATAATTTACAAAGACAAGTGCAAAATGGTTTCATTTCTGTTTTGATAACACAAAGACCTTTTGTCCAACTTTTTGAAGATGCAAACAATGAAATGTTTTCTCCACATACTGCGCGTGTGTGTGTGTGTGTGTGTGTGTGTGTGTGTGAGAGTGAGAGAGAGAGAGAGAGAGAGAGAGAAAATCCAAATAATTTCTAAAGAGAACAGCAAAATGGTTTCATTTCTGTTTTAATGGCACAAAGTGCTTTCGTCCAACTTTGCTATTAAGCAACCAATGAAATTGTTTCTCCACATACTGTGTGTGTGTGTGTGTGTGTGTGTGTGTGTGTGTGTGTGTGTGTGTGAGAGAGAGAGAGAGAATGCTCAAATTGCTGTTTTATCTTAATAATTTCCAAAGAGAACAGCAAAATGGTTTCATTTCTGTTTTGATAACACGAAGACCTTTTGTCCAACTTTTTAAGATGCAACCAATTAAATGGTTTCTCCACATACTGCGTGTGTGAACGCACTGCTCTGCGGGGGAGTGTGCCAGGTGGCTGTTGGATGCTCCAGTGCTGTGTTGGCTGGGACCGATGGAGTGGTATGCATGGGTAGGGCTGTCACAATTATTACAATATTCATCAATCGCGATTATTTTTCATATTCACGATTACCGTGAATTATTTATTTTATCCACAAAGCATAAAACGACTCAGAATCTGGCGTCATTGTGCTGCAGCCTTGCTCTCGTCTTAAGGCAGGACAATAACATGGAGGTTGAAGAGCGAGCCGTCCTGCTGTTTGGATAAGACGGCCGATTAAAACAGTGGCCGTCTTCTTCAAAAGCCGTCTAAAATGCGGAGCTGTCGGTGTGTGTGTCTGTGTGTGTCTGTGAGTCAACAGGCTGCAGACTGCGAGGGAGGGGGTGCATGAGGGAGATTCCTGAATGCAGGCGTGACACGTTACAGTCTGAGAACCATCAGTGCGCAGCGAGCGCGGAGCAGAGAGGGGATTTTAACCCGAGTGAACATGTTAAAAAACAAAACCAAAACGTGAAGCTGCTTTTACTTCTCTCTGAACTTTCTCTAAAGGTGTGATTCTGCCGTTACCGTCCTGTTCACACCATGTGCACGTCGTATGCTGAATTTATGAGATCATGAGATGAAATAAACGGTCAAATATCTTTAAAAACATATTTAAAAAATTAGAATATATGAATGAACTGAGTCACAAAAAAAAAAAAAAAAAACCCTGACATGGAGAAGCTGTGGTAATGTTCAGAGGCACAGATCACAAAAAGCAGGTGAGAACTCTGAACTTTAACAGCTGTTATTTTCCAAAGGTATTTATTTGTTCAATCTTGAGCTTAATGCAGTGTTTAAGCACAAAACGTGACTGATGAGGAGAAACAATTTCAGAAATGCAACAGAAACAACCACAAATCAGAAAAAGTTGTGACTGTATGTAAAATGAAGATAAAAATAAAAATGTTGCACTATTCCCAGTTTCTCCACTCACAGAAGCCAAATGTTCTTCCAGAGTTGTGTAATTATGCTACAATAGTAGAATATAAAGAAGGGGAAAAAAGAAAAAAAAAATAGACAATATATTCGTCAATCGCAATTATTTGTCCGACAATTAATTGTCTCCAGAAATTCCTAATCATGACAGCCCTATGTATGGGTGTCTTGGCTTCCACCTCCACATATTTGTGCGATTGAAGTTCCAGGTTCTTGGTGGAGAGGAGTGAGCCCTGCAGACACCTCTGCTGTTTTGCCTGGATTTGAGTCCGTTGCTCCGCCCTGATGTCTGCTGCTTCCTGTCTGGTTTTGTCGTCAGCTTGGAGATTAGGCTGATGCCTGTTTATGGAGTTGGTGGTGCGATTGTGCCCTCTGGTGTTCAGAGAGGCCACCTGCAGATGGGGATTATTGACGTAAAATGTTTTATCATCAATTGTTTTGTGTTTTTTATAATCAGTTTCAATAAGTTTTGTAAGTGAACCTCCTACTCTGCCTCGTTTGCAACAAACCTTTGTGCCTAATGTGGGAGTTATTCTTCCTTCCAGTCCACAGCATCACCAGCTCCAAGGCACAAAAAGTACTGAAAACTGATTCCAATAAAAATATGAACTCCATATTTTATTAACAGCTTATAGCAAAAGCAGACATAATCCACATCAAATCAAGTAAAAAAAAAAAAAAAAAGCTTTGCTTCTTGTATACGAGGTCTATTAGAAAAGTATCCGATCTTATTTTTTCAAAAACCATATGGATTTGAATCACGTGTGATTACATCAGACATGCTTGAACCCTCGTGGGCATGCCAGAGTTTTTTCACACCTGTCGGTTATGTCATTCGCCTGTGGGCAGTCTTTGAGTGAGGAGTCGCCCACCCTCTCGTTGATTTTTTTCATTGTTTAGGAATGGCTCAGAGACTGCTGCTTTGTTTGATCAAAATTTTTTCAAAACTGTAAGGCACAACTGAGTGGACACCATTCGATAAATTCAGCTGGTTTTTGGTGAAAATTTTAACGGCTGATGAGAGATTTTGGTCTGGTAGTGTCGCTGTAAGGACGGCCCACGGCGCCAGACGGCGATCTGCGCTTCGAGGCGGCAGCGTCTCGCCGTTTCAAGTTGAAAACTTCCACATTTCAGGCTCTGTTGACCCAGTAAGTCGCCAGAGAACAGAGAACTTTCAGAAGAAGTCGGCATGAGGAGTTTATTCAGACATTCCATTGTTAACAGACATTTTGTAATGAAAGAACGTGCGGGCAGAGTCGCATGTCGGGCCTGACCCGACCGCGGGGGGTCGCGACAGGAAAAACACCTCTGTTGGAAACCTTAACAGGCAAGTTGGAACATGCCCAAGCTGTTAAACAGTTTCTCAGTTACTCACTTGTTGAAAGCCATCAAAAGCCGCCTGAATTTTACAAATGGTTTTCAACACGGAGGTGTTTTTCCTGTCGCGGCGCACACAGATTCACCGAGTCGTCACGGAAAAGACTCCGGGAATTTGCGCGCACGTCTTTCATTACAAAATGTCCTTAAACAGTGGAATGTCCGCATAAACTCCTCATGCCGGCCTCTTCTGAATCTTCTCTGTTCTCTCATGACGTCCTGGGTGAATTAAGCCTTAAATTAGGATGATTTCAGCTTGAAACAGGCCGACGACGGCGCCTGGAAGCGCTGCACGACGTCCTGCTCCGGGGGAAGTCCTTACAGCGACAGAAACACCCCATAATCTCTCATCAGCCGTTAAACTTTTCACCGAAAACCAGCTTAATTTCTCGAATAGTGTCCACTCGGATATCCCTCACAGGTCCAGAAAAAAGTTTGATAAAGCAACGCGCGCCGTCTCGTGCAGCGTGTGAAACAAAGGAATTCAGCCGAGAGGGCTGACCACATCTCACTCAAGGCCTGCCCACAGGGAAATGACGTCACCGACACGCATGAAAAAACTCACGCATGTGCACGAGGGTTCAAGCATGATTGGTGTAATCGCATGTCAATCAAATCCATAGTTTTTTTTTTTATAAAACTGCCGGTTAGTTTTATAAGCTACCTCGTACTTATCAATAACATCATCATATGAATTTTTTTCAGCAAGAATATGGTTATTTGTGACTGCAAGTCCAGAAAGGTGCTCTTGAGACATTGTTGCCCTTAAATCTGTTTTGATAAGTTTGAGTTTGAAGAAGCTTCTTTCTGCCTCAGCTCCAGTTCCTGGTAGAGTTCGTGGAGTGATTTTATTTTGTTTTTTGGACACGGACAAACACCAAAAATCTTCCCTCTGTCTTCAACACACTCTCCATCCTCACTATTCAAAGGACCACACACACTCTATGACATCATAGAAGAAGCCTTCATGAAGGGGATTGTTAATTCTGACAGTGATGTAGAAGTGGCATCTTTTTGTGTGTGGTCATGTTTCTGTCCCCGTGGTCCTGTGATGAGATCACAGTCTTTTAAACTAACCTGTACTAGTCACTAATCCAGTTCTAGATGTGACAGTGACCCTGGCTGTGGCTGGTGCCGTGTGCAGTAACCCTAATGAAAAGAAAAAAAAGAAAAGAAAAGAAAGTTTGCATTCACTAATAAATTGTTTGACTTTTTAATCGGCTCACCTTGTCGTCCAGTGACTGACTCAGAAACAAGCTTTGAAGCTTTGCTCGAATTCTCTCTGAACTCTTCACATGCAGCTGATGTATCAGCTGCACGTTTTTCAGCCAATCAATGATCAGAGAATCCTGCAGTCAGAACGCTGTCAGCAGATGTTAACAGCTGTTTTGTGTGTGCACCTGAAACTCCTTTCATTCAGAAACGATGTGCTGTGGTCTGGGCTCGTCATTAACAGAAAATTAACGGGAGATAATTTTATTTTGGCCTGATATTTCTTCCTTGTGCGTGAAATTGATAATGAAAGCGTGACTGTCACACCAGATAAGTGAGCGTTGGCAACCCTGGATCAGAATGTTACCAATGATGTTTTCATGCCGTCCGACTGATGAGATTGCAGTCAGACAGCACTTTGACTGTCATTCAATAGTTGTTCCACCTCCACTGGGCCACCAGGGTTTTGAACATGTACAAAACATTAGAGGCGGCTGCACAAACGGGCCTGACTGTGTCGACTGCTATGATCCTGCTGTCCGACGTTTTCCAAATGCACCTTGACACCTCCTGAATGTGGGTCGATTTTTCATTCAGCCTCATTTGTAGTATGTTTGATGGGGGTCTCTCTGAAGGGTTTTTGCTGTCCATAATCACATCCACACTTGTTGAGCTGGACCGGGACGCTGTCCTATGTCCCGATGATGGGGTTTAAGCCAGAGGCAGAGCTGCTGCAGCTGGTTCTTCTTGAAGACTTTGTGGTATTGAAGGGTTCCAGTCGGTTCTTCTTGAAGACTTTGCTGTATTGAAGGGTTCCAGCTGGTTCTTCTTGAAGACTTTGTGGTATTGAAGGGCTGTAGCTGGTTCTTCTTGAAGACTTTGTAGTATTGAAGGGCTGCAGCCGGTTCTTCTTGAAGACTTTGTGGTATTGAAGGGCTGTAGCTGGTTCTTCTTGAAGACTTTGTAGTATTGAAGGGTTCCAGCTGGTTCTTCTTGAAGACTTTGTGGTATTGAAGGGTTCCAGACGGTTCTTCTTGAAGACTTTGCTGTATTGAAGGGCTGCAGCCAGTTCTTCTTGAAGACTTTGTGGTATTGAAGGGCTCCAGCCAGTTATTCTGCTGGTCCAGATGATCCATTGTGTTTTTGAGTCAATCTGATTTGATAAGTCAGCACTATGGAGCAGCTCTTTAGGAGCTTTCTCTAGTGACTCCAGGCCAGGGCTGGATCTAGATTCAGGTTGGGGGGGATGGTGGTTCTGCACCCCCTAAACCCCTCTAGACCCACGATGCAGGTGGGTCTGGTGCCATTCAGAAATAGAATTCTGGATTGTGTCTCTCTCACGTGGAGGAACTGGATCAAACATAAACATATTCAGGGGTCAATCTGATGTGATTAGAATCCAGATTAACCGTTTACACTCGTTTGGATTCTGGAAGAACATTTTGTTGTTCCAGCAACTTATTTATTTTATTTTGGTTAAATGCTCAAAGGCAGCAGATTTTATAAACGATGTTTGTGCAAAATGAACCCCAAATTTTTTTTTTTTTTGCTCGTTTTAAATTCGGTCATCTGTGGGAAGCTCAGAGTAGAGTCGCTGCTCCTTCACGTTGTAAGGAGCCAGCTGAGGTGGTTCGGGCATCTGGTGAGGATGCATCCTGGGCGCCTCCCAAGGGAGGTGTTCCAGGCACGTCCATCTGGGAGGAGCCCCCGGGGAAGACCCAGGACTAGGTGGAGAGATTATATCTCCACACTGGTCTGGGAACGCCTCGGAATCCTCCAGTCAGAGGTGGTCAAGGTGGCACAGGAAAGGGAAGTCTGGGGTCCCCTGCTGGAGCTGTTGCCTCCGCGACCCAAACCCAGAAAAGCGGTTGAAGATGAGTGAGTGATGAACGAATGTTTTAAATTAATTTATATAATTTTAAGTTATCCAGAATTAACCTAATCCCAGATGTTTAAACAAATTTCAGTGTGTCCAGGTGGAAGATCTCAAATTGGTCTTGTTGAGTATTTCAAAGGGCATCCCTCAGGGCTCAGTTTTAGACCCATAAATTGTTAAAGTTTGTATAAACAGACTTGCTGTAGGAGCATCACATGTAAATCACAGCTTTTATGCAGATGACACTGTAATTTAACACTCACAAAGATTTAACGTGACTCCAAGTCATTTATTAAAACATACTTTTCAAACTCTTAAAATTCCAGGAAGTTTTCCGACAGAGCTGTTTTTTTTTTCTTTTCTTTTTTTTCCACAATAAAGCTGCCATTCTTGGCCACTAGGTGTCACTAGAACTTTGCAGAAGACCAGTTTGTCTTCACTGCTGTCCATCATTATTTTGGTTTCAGCTAATTGATGTTTGATTCATTTATTTCTTAAAAACAAAACAAGGCCTGAAGTTGTTTCTGCTGTGAGTCAAATGTTGTTGGTATTTAAAACTCATATTGAAGAAATGATAAACAGATATGAACAAATGGAAAATCAATGACATGGAAAAATCACATGAAGGTAGTTTGAAGATGAAAATATGTTAATGACTTTGTTTTTGGATGTTTCATTTTCACACTTTCCTTGAAACATCAACAAACCTGTGGACAAAAGACAACGGTCTTCAGAGGATTGATGTTGGGAAAGACGTTAGCTGGCTGTCAGAGGACAGACAATTAGATTGAGGACACTGTGGACTGAAGCCTCTGCAGACACACGCATCTCCACGGACGGTGACATCTGCAGACGACTGATCTGTAGGACACGATATCCTTCCTCATCACCAGCCACGACGAAGGCAGCATCAGTGTGGGCAGTCTCATGTCTGCTGAGGACATCCTGCAGTGTCCCCAGTGCAGTCACAAGATCCATCCACAGACAGCAGACACACGGTGCTGATCTGTCTTGGTAGGTCAAACAGTCACCACGTCCCCATCAACAGTTTGTCAGAACAGTGTTTTTCCATTACCTGAACGTCCAAAACACCATCTGTTGTCCACGTCCATGCAGACACCTCCTCCTCTGTGTGTCTGTGAGGTGGGCTTGCGGTTGCCACGGTGCACTGAATGTGTGCAGCTGCAGAGCCGAATCCAGCGGACTGTCCCAGGACCAGGTTTAAGACAAAATAATAGCACAGCTGATCTGGTGGTTAGTCTTGTTCTCAGCTCATCATCTGGTTTTCAAGAGACTGAACATCAGCTAGTAAAGACTAGACAGCTGAGGTCTGGTAGGTCTAGGCTTTAGCCTACGAGCGGACATCAGCTTGTAACTATTGTGTAAATAGACTTTTGAATGAAACCTGAAGTAGCAGCTGAAATGTTGACAGTGTGTTGACTGGATCAGAGGACAGAAATTTGCTGAAATTATTTTTGCTGGAAGTTGAGATTCTCCTCCAAAAATTCAATGACTACTTAAAATTCCTTGAATGTCATCTTGTGATTTTTTTTCCCCCTCATTCAATTTTGGAACTTGTACAACTGCGGGTGAATTTCATGGTTTTTCATGACCAAAAGTTGGCATTCAAAATTCAACAGGGAAGAACAGAACTTCACCAGTTTGATGAATTTTATTGTTTTCCAAATACACAATATTTTTCAACAAAAATCATAATTTTGTGAAGAACTGAGAACAGTGTTTAAATAAATCAACCGAATATGACTCCAAATGAAAACATTTGCATGAATTTTGCCGTAATGAAATCTTTTTTTTTTTTTTTACTAAAATTTATTATTTCATATATCCACAAGGATGAATTATGAACAGTGTTTAGAAGAATCAAACAAAACCAACAGAATTAAAACATATCAGAAACTGAAAGAGAAAAAAACGTTTTTGGGGAATTTCACTACTTTTCACCATAAAAAAAAATTCTACAATTTCCAAAACAATTCAGAAGTTCAATATTGTGTGAGGAAGGATTGTAAATCAGTGTTTAGAGGAAAAACAAAAACAAACATCAAAATCCATCAAGAACTGAAGGAAAAAATTTGGGTGAATTTCAGTTTTCACCCTAAAAAGTCCATATTTTCCAAAAAACTTACAATTCCAACATTAAAACATTATTACACACAGAGAAACAGATACGGAGTCAAATCGGTGCCAAAACCATTCTCATGTAAAAAAAAAAAAAAAAAAAAAAAATGCGTTCAGGCGTATTATACAACCCCTGGCAAAACTTATGGAATCACCGGCCTCAGAGGATGTTCATTCAGTTGTTTAATTTTGTAGAAAAAAGCAGATCACAGACATGACACAAAACTAAAGTCATTTCAAATGGCAACTTTCTGGCTTTAACAAACACTATAAGAAATCAAGAAAAAAAGATTGTGGCAGTCAGTAACGTTTACTTTTTTAGACCAAGCAGAGGAAAAAAATATGGAATCACTCAATTCTGAGGAAAAAATTATGGAATCACCCTGTAAATTTTCATCCCCCAAATTAACACCTGCATCAAATCAGATCTGCTCATTGACATTGACCCTATGTGTCTTTTTGCAAGGAATGTTTTTGCAGTTTTTGCTCTATGGCAAGATGCATTATCATCTTGAAAAATGATTTCATCATCCCCAAACATCCTTTCAATTGTCCAAAATATCAACATAAACTTGTGCATTTATTGATGATGTAATGACGGCCATCTCCCCAGTGCCTTTACCTGACATGCAGCCCCATATCATCAATGACTGTGGAAATTTACATGTTCTCTTCAGGCAGTCATCTTTATAAATCTCATTGGAAATTCAATTCAATTTTTTTTTTTTTTTTTATATAGCGCCAAATCACAACAAACAGTTGCCCCAAGGGGCTTTATATTGTAAGGCAAGGCCATACAATAATTATGTAAAACCCCAACGGTCAAAACGACCCCCTGTGAGCAAGCACTTGGCTACAGTGGGAAGGGAAAAACTCCCTTTTAACAGGAAGAAACCTCCAGCAGAACCAGGCTCAGGGAGGGGCAGTCTTCTGCTGGGACTGGTTGGGGCTGAGGGAGAGAACCAGGAAAAAGACATGCTGTGGAGGGGAGCAGAGATCGATCACTAATGATTAAATGCAGAGTGGTGCATACAGAGCAAAAAGAGAAAGAAACAGTGCATCATGGGAACCCCCCAGCAGTCTAAGTCTATAGCAGCATAACTAAGGGATGGTTCAGGGTCACCTGATCCAGCCCTAACTATAAGCTTTAGCAAAAAGGAAAGTTTTAAGCCTAATCTTAAAAGTAGAGAGGGTGTCTGTCTCCCTGATCCGAATTGGGAGCTGGCTCCAGAGGAGAGGAGCCTGAAAGCTGAAGGCTCTGCCTCCCATTCTACTCTTACAAACCCTAGGAACTACAAGTAAGCCTGCAGTCTGAGAGCGAAGCGCTCTATTGGGGTGATATGGTACTACGAGGTCCCTAAGATAAGATGGGACCTGATTATTCAAAACCTTATAAGTAAGAAGAAGAATTTTAAATTCTATTCTAGAATTAGCAGGAAGCCAATGAAGAGAGGCCAATATGGGTGAGATATGCTCTCTCCTTCTAGTCCCCGTTAGTACTCTAGCTGCAGCATTTTGAATTAACTGAAGGCTTTTTAGGGAACTTTTAGGACAACCTGATAATAATGAATTACAATAGTCCAGCCTAGAGGAAATAAATGCATGAATTAGTTTTTCAGCATCACTCTGAGACAAGACCTTTCTAATTTTAGAGATATTGCGTAAATGCAAAAAAGCAGTCCTACATATTTGTTTAATATGCGCTTTGAATGACATATCCTGATCAAAAATGACTCCAAGATTTCTCACAGTATTACTAGCGGTCAGGGTAATGCCAGAGTAAGGATCTGGTTAGACACCATGTTTCTAAGATTTGTGGGGCCAAGTACAATAACTTCAGTTTTATCTGAGTTTAAAAGCAGGAAATTAGAGGTCATCCATGTCTTTATGTCTGTAAGACAATCCTGCAGTTTAGCTAATTGGTGTGTGTCCTCTGGCTATATGGATAGATAAAGCTGGATATCATCTGCGTAACAATGAAAATTTAAGCAATACCGTCTAATAATACTGCCTAAGGGAAGCATGTATAAAGTGAATAAAATTGGTCCTAGCACAGAACCTTGTGGAACTCCATAATTAATTTCAGTCTGTGAAGAAGATTCCCCATTTACATGAACAAATTGTAATCTATTAGACAAATATGATTCAAACCACCGCAGCGCAGTGCCTTTAATACCTATGGCATGCTCTAATCTCTGTAATAAAATTTTATGGTCAACAGTATCAAAAGCAGCACTGAGGTCTAACAGAACAAGCACAGAGATGAGTCCACTGTCCGATGCCATAAGAAGATCATTTGTAACCTTCACTAATGCTGTTTCTGTACTATGATGAATTCTAAAACCTGACTGAAACTCTTCAAATAGACCATTCCTCTGCAGATGATCAGTTAGCTGTTTTACAACTACCCTTTCAAGAATTTTTGAGAGAAAAGGAAGGTTGGAGATTGGCCTATAATTAGCTAAGACAGCTGGGTCAAGTGATGGCTTTTTAAGTAATGGTTTAATTACTGCCACCTTAAAAGCCTGTGGTACATAGCCAACTAACAAAGATAGACTGATCATATTTAAGATCGAAGCATTAAATAATGGTAGGGCTTCCTTGAGCAGCCTGGTAGGAATGGGGTCTAATAAACATGTTGATGGTTTGGATGAAGTAACTAATGAAAATAACTCAGACAGGACAATCGGAGAGAAAGAGTCTAACCAAATACCGGCATCACTGAAAGCAGCCAAAGATAACGATACATCTTTGGGATGGTTATGAGTAATTTTTTCTCTAATAGTTAAAATTTTGTTAGCAAAGAAAGTCATGAAGTCATTACTAGTTAAAGTTAATGGAATACTCAGCTCAATAGAGCTCTGACTCTTTGTCAGCCTGGCTACAGTGCTGAAAAGAAACCTGGGGTTGTTCTTATTTTCTTCAATTAGTGATGAGTAGAAAGATGTCCTAGCTTTACGGAGGGCTTTTTTTTTATAGAGCAACAGACTCTTTTTCCAGGCTAAGTGAAGATCTTCTAAATTAGTGAGACGCCATTTCCTCTCCAACTTACAGGTTATCTGCTTTAAGCTACGAGTTTGAGAGTTATACCACGGAGTCAGGCACTTCCGATTTCAAGCTCTCTTTTTCAGAGGAGCTACAGCATCCAAAGTTGTCTTCAATGAGGATGTAAAACTATTGACGAGATACTCTATCTCACTTACAGAGTTTAGGTAGCTACTCTGCACTGTGTTGGTATATGGCATTAGAGAACATAAAGAAGGAATCATATCCTTAAACCTAGTTACAGCGCTTTCTGAAAGACTAGAAGTCTTTCAGAAAGTCTAATTATTGTATGGCCTTGCCTTACAATGGTAGTCCATCAGAGTAAATGTAAATGTTATTAAGAAATGATCAGACAGAAGGGAGTTTTCAGGGAATACTGTTAAGTCTTCTATTTCCATACCATAAGTCAGAACAAGATCTAAGATATGATTAAAGTGGTGGGTGGACTCATTTACATTTTGAGCAAAGCCAATAGAGTCTAATAACAGATTAAATGCAGTGTTGAGGCTGTCATTCTCAGCATCTGTGTGGATGTTAAAATCGCCCACTATAATTATCTTATCTGAGCTAAGCACTATGTCAGACAAAAGGTCTGAAAATTCACAGAGAAACTCACAGTAACGACCAGGTGGACGATAAATAATACCAAATAAAACTGGTTTTTGGGACTTCCAATTTGGATGGACAAGACTAAGAGTCAAGCTTTCAAATGAATAAAAGCTCTGTCTGGGTTTTTGATTAATTAATAAGCTGGAATGGAAGATTTCTGCTAATGCTCCGCCTCGGCCCGTGCTACGAGCATTCTGACAGTTAGTGTGACTCGGGGGTGTTGACTCATTTAAACTAACATATTCATCCTGCTGTAACCAGGTTTCTGTAAGGCAGAATAAATCAATATGTTGATCAATTATTATATCATTTACCAACAGGGACTTAGAAGAGAGAGACCTAATGTTTAATAGACCACATTTAACTGTTTTAGTCTGTGGTGCAGTTGAAGGTGCTATATTATTTTTTCTTTTTGAATTTTTATGCTTAAATAGATTTTTGCTGGTTATTGGTGGTCTGGGAGCAGGTAATGAGGGGATGGCAGGGGGAGAGAAGCTGCAGAGAGGCGTGTAAGACTACAACTCTGCTTCCTGGTCCCAACCCTGGATAGTCACGGTTTGGAGGATTTAAGAAAATTGGCCAGATTTCTAGAAATGAGAGCTGCTCCATCCAAAGTGGGATGGATGCCGTCTCTCCTAACAAGACCAGGTTTTCCCCAGAAGCTTTGCCAATTATCTATGAAGCCCACCTCATTTTTTGGACACCACTCAGACAGCCAGCAATTCAAGGAGAACATGCGGCTAAACATGTCACTCCCGGTCCGATTGGGGAGGGACCCAGAGAAAACTCCAGAGTCCGACATTGTTTTTGCAAAGTTACATACCGATTCAATGTTAATTTTAGTGACCTCCGATTGGCGTAACCGGGTGTCATTACTGCCGACGTGAATTACAATCTTACCAAATTTACGCTTAGCCTTAGCCAGCAGTTTCAAATTTCCTTCAATGTCACCTGCTCTGGCCCCCGGAAGACAATTGACTATGGTTGCTGGTGTCGCTAACTTCACATTTCTCAAAACAGAGTCACCAATAACCAGAGTTTGATCGTCGGCGGGTGTGTCGTCGAGTGGGGAAAAAACGGTTAGAAACGTGAACGGGTTGGCGGTGTACACGGGGCTTCTGTTTAGAACTACGCTTCCTCCTCACAGTCACCCAGTCGGCCTGCTTTCCCGGCTGCTCGGGATCTGCCAGAGGGGAACTAACGGCAGCTAAGCTACCTTGGTCCGCACCGACTACAGGGGCCTGGCTAGCTGTAGAATTTTCCACGGTGCAGAGCCGAGTCTCCAATTCGCCCAGCCTGGCCTCCAAAGCTATGAATAAGCTACACTTATTACAAGTACCGTTACTGCTAAAGGAGGCCGAGGAATAACTAAACATTTCATACCCAGAGCAGAAAAGTGCGGGAGAGACAGGAGAAGCCGCCATGCTAAATCGGCTAAGAGCTAGTAGCTGCGCTAAGCTAGCGGATTCCTAAAAACACGCAAAGTGAATAATGTGTAAATAATTTAGAGGTGATTCAGCAGAAGGAGTGCTTTAGTTAAGGCACGTGAAGATTACACTGTGAAACAAATCGTTATCTAGATAACTAGATCAATCTAACTGCGCAGATTAAACAGCTAACAGATGCAGCAAAACACCGCTGTGCTCCGGAACAGGAAGTGATACAATACCACAGTGAGAGCCAACCACCAGTAGAGGCAGAACTTTTGTTTGGAAAGGCACCAAACAAAAGTTCCAGCGTCATCACCTTGCCCAATGCAGATTCGAGATTCATCACTGAATTTGACTTTCATCCAGTCATCCACAGTCCACAATTGCTTTTCCTTAGCCCATTGTAACCTTGTTTTTTTCTGTTTAGGTGTTAATGCCTTTCGTTTAGCTTTTCTGTATGTAAATCCCATTTCCTTTAGGCGGTTTCTTACAGTTCGGTCACAGACGTTGACTCCAGTTTCCTCCCATTCGTTCATTTGTTTTGTTGTACATTTTTCGATTTTTGAGGCATATTGCTTTAAGTTTTCTGTCTTGACGCTTTGTCTTCCTTGGTCTACCAGTATGTTTGCCTTTAACAACCTTCCTATGTTGTTTGTATTTGGTCCAGAGTTTAGACACAGCTGACTGTGAACAACCAACATCTTTTGCAACATTGCGTGATGATTTACTCTCTTAAGAGTTTGATAATCCTCTCCTTTGTTTCAACTGACATCTCTCGTGTTGGAGCCATGATTCATTTCAGTCCACTTGGTGCAACAGCTCTCCAAGGTGTGTTCACTCCTTTTTAGATGCAGACTAACGAGCAGATCTGATATGATGCAGGTGTTAATTTTGGGGATGAAAATTTACAGGGTGATTCCATAATTTTTTCCTCAGAATTGAGTGATTCCATATTTTTTTCCTCTGCTTGGTCTAAAAAAGTAACCATTACTGACTGCCACAATCTTTTTTTCTTGATTTCTTATAGTGTTTCTTAAAGCCAGAAAGTTGCCATTTTAAATGACTTTAATTTTGTGTCATGTCTGTGATCTGCTTTTTTTCTACAAAATTAAACAACTGAATGAACATCCTCCGAGTCCAGTGATTCCATAATTTTTGCCAGGGGTTGTAGTATTTCACACATGTAGATATTAACTGCGCATGCAAAGATGTCATGCCAAAAACAGAAAGTATCCCAATGTATCTTCAATGTAGCTCCCTTCATCCAACTGTAAGTTTTCTGTTTTTGTCTTTTTACCTTTTTTGATTGTGTATTTTGAGCATTTATCCAGTCCAAATTCCATACCAATGTCTTTGAAGAACTTATGGATAGTTTCTACGAACTGACTCCCTTTTGCTGTCGGCATAGATTTTCAAATCATCCATGAACAGCAGATGGTTCACAAGTTTTTGTTTTTTCCTTCCTCTGTCTCTACTTAAGTCATACCCGATGTCATGCTCCTTCAGGATCTTGCTGAGCAGGTCTATGATTAAACAGAATAAAAGTGGTGAGAGTCTGTCTCCCTGAAATATCCCTCTCTGAACTCGTATGTCTGGGATTGTTATTTGTCCCTCTGTGTGATTGAGGGTGATGGTGGTGTTCCACTTGTTCATTTGTGCTCTCAGCAAAGATCTTATTTCCTCATTGATGTTGTAGAGTTCTAAGCACCTCATGATCCAGGAGTGTGGTACACTGTCAAATGCCTTTTTGTAGTCAATCCAAGCCATGCTGAGGTTCCTTCTCCTTTTTTTGCAGTCCTCCAGGATAGTTTTGTCTATCAGTAACTGGTCTTTAGCTCCTTATCTTCTTTTGGAACATCCTTTCTGTTCATTTTCCAGGTAGCCACCAGTGTCCAGATGTTCATAAATGGCATCAGTTATGATTCCTGTCAGCCATTTGTACGTTGTTGTTAGGCAGCAGATGGGTCTGTACTTGTTGGGAAGCTGTGTTTCCTTGGTCTTTGGAAGTAAGCTTGTGTTCCCTGTCGTTAGCCAATCTGGTGTGTCCTCTTCTCCGTTGAATATTTTTGTGAAAGCCACAGCATAATGGTGGTGTAATGCTGTCAGTCTTTTCAGCCAAAAATTTCGGATTTTGTCAATGCCAGGTGCCTTGAAGTTACTGTATTCACTCATTTTCTTTCTGATTTCTTCTTCAGTGATTACAATTGCTGGCATTTGCTGTTTGTCTTTGTTTTTCTCTTATTTTTTTCCCAATCCACTCTGCCTCTTGGTGTTGTTTTGGGTCTTTAGTGTGATTGACTTTTCTAAGGAGATTCCTTTTATGGTTTTGGCCTCCCAAAAATGTTATTTGGGAGATCTCTGCTCTTAGGTGGCTGATTTTTTTTTCTTTTTCCCCATTGTGGCACAGTATTCTTTTTCTTAATTGTGGTTCCTTTTCTCTCCAAATCTTGTGGGGCTAATTTACTTTGTCTGTACCATGCTGCTCCATAATTTAGTTTAAATCTGTCAATGTGGTTCGTTCTGGGACCAGTTTAGTCAGTCCCAGGTTAACTTTTTGCAGGGCAGTTTTGAATTTTTTATTCTCCTTTAATTTAGTCAGCTTTGGACACTCTTTCATGTCCATTTTTCTTGTTTCTTCAATCTCATTTGCCAATTCCTCTTCTAATTCCTGCTGTTCTGGGTCTGTGTGCACCTGTATTTTGTTTTGTAGATGAGCTGGTGAACGGCTCATTTTTTGGGGGGCAGTGAATGACTATGAATTATGTGTTTTCAGGGTGCTCTTATGTCCAAACCTTTTACCACACTCAGAACAGATGAATGCTATTTGTCTTTTTTTTCATTCATCTTTGATGTATTTTTAATAGAATACAGTAGGCCCCAAACCTGGGGTTTAAAGTTGCACCCGAGGCTCTATAGTTATCCTAACCAGACCTGGCATTGTATCCAAGGGCTCTCTTCAAAATGGTGTTTTTTCCCTTAATTGCAGTCAACTGCACCTCATCTGCGCTTGGGTGACCGGGGATTGCCTTAAGGTATTTCTTAAGGTTCTTCTTAATCAGGCCTGTTGTTTTTGTCTTGTATGAATTATCATGTGTTTGTTCAGGTGGCCATTTTGTCTAAATCTTTGACCACACTCAGAACAGACAAATGGTTTTTGCCCTGTATGAATCATCATGTGAGCTTTCAGAGTGCCCCTTAGTCCAAACCTTTGACCACACTCAGAACAGACAAATGGTTTTTGTCCTGTATGAATTATCATGTGTGTTTTCAAGCTGCCCCTTAGTCCAAACCTTTGACCACACTCAGAACAGACAAATGCTTTTTGTCCTGTATGAATTATCATGTGTCTGTTCAGGGTGCCCTTTTCTCCAAACCTTTGACCACACTCAGACCAGACAAATGCTTTTTTTCCTGTATGAATTATCATGTGTCTGTTCAGGGTTTCCTTTCGTCCAAATCGTTGACCACACTCAGAACAGACAAATGCTTTTTGGCCTGTATGAATTATCATGTGTCTGTTCAGGGTTTCCTTTCGTCCAAATCGTTGACCACACTCAGAACAGACAAATGCTTTTTGGCCTGTATGAATTATCATGTGTGTTTTCAGGTGGCCCTTTTGTCTAAACCTTTGACCACACTCAGAACAGACAAATGCTTTTTGGCCTGTATGAATTATCATGTGTGTTTTCAGGGTGCCCTTTCGTCTAAACCTTTGACCACACTCAGAACAGACAAATGCTTTTTGGCCTGTATGAATTATCATGTGTGTTTTCAGGGTGCCCTTTTGTCCAAACCTTTGACCACACTCAGAACAGTCAAATGCTTTTTGGCCTGTATGAATTATCATGTGTGTTTTCAGGTGGCCCTTTCGTCCAAACCTTTGACCGCACTCAGAACAGACAAATGCTTTTTGGCCTGTATGAATTATCATGTGTGTTTTCAGGTGGCCCTTTCGTCCAAACCTTTGACCGCACTCAGAACAGTCAAATGTTTTCTGTCCTGTCTGAATTTTAATGTGTTTGTTCAAAGTGCCCTTTTGTTTCTGTCTTTTACTCTGATCAGAACAGCTAAATGGTTTTCTTCTAGCTTTCCTCCCCTTTTGTTGCTCTGAGTTGTTCATGTGACCAGATGCTTTTCCATAATTAGAGCCTTTAAATTGTTTCTCATCAGTGTTGCCTGAACGAACAATACTGGTATTTTTCCGACAGTTAAAACTTGACTGAAGTTCTCTGGTCTGTTTCCAGTCATCACTGTCATCAGTCTTAGTTCCAGAACTGTCTGAACTCCTGCCACTGGTATCTGGTTGTAAATGACTGTTTGGACCTGAGTTGCTGGCTGGTTGTGGTCCTCCATCGTCCTCTCCATCAGCTTCTGCTGTCAGTGTTCTGTGTACAGATGAGCTGCTGGCTACAGGCTCAGCCTCTGTGCTCTCATCACTTCGGCTTTGATAAAGCTGTGATGACTCTGGTTTTTCATCATCATTTTCACTCTTCACAGGGACGGCAGTGAAATCAAACTTGGTGAGATCTGCCTCCTCCAGCTGCTGAAGCTGCTCTCCCTGCTGACTTATCCACAGCTTCTCTTCTTCTTTAATGTCCTCCTGGTCAACACTCAGATTCCATTCCTGGTGTTCAGGGAGAGTTTCTTCTTTAATCACCAACAACGGCTGCATGTCTGTAAAGAAACAATACAATTAATTTAACAATAAATGTTAGAACAACACTCACTAAAATAAAGTATCAGTGGTGAGTTTGACCTGATGACAGTAAGTTATTGCACTGATGGAACCGATAAAGTGGAAATGTACAACCCCTGGCAAAAATTATGGAATCACCGGCCTCGGAGGATGTTCATTCAGTTGTTTAATTTTGTGGAAAAAAAGCAGATCACAGACATGACACAAAACTAAAGTCATTTCAAATGGCAACTTTCTGGCTTTAAGAAACACTATAAGAAATCAAGAAAAAAAGATTGTGGCAGTCAGTAATGGTTACTTTTTTAGACCAAGCAGAGGAAAAAAATATGGAATCACTCAATTCTGAGGAAAAAATTATGGAATCACCCTGTAAATTTCCATCCCCCAAACTAAAACCTGCATCAAATCAGATCTGCTCGTTGACATTGACCCTATGCCATGACATTGATCCTATGTGTCATTTTGCAAGGAACGTTTTCACAGTTTTTGCTCTATGGCAAGATGCATTATCATCTTGAAAAATGATTTCATCATCCCCAAACATCCTTTCAATTGTCCAAAATATCAACGTAAACTTGTGCATTTATTGATGATGTAATGACAGCCATCTCCCCAGTGCCTTTACCTGACATGCAGCCCCATATCATCAATGACTGTGGAAATGTAGATGTTCTCTTCAGGCAATCATCTTTATAAATCTCATTGGAACGGCACCAAACAAAAGTTCCAGCATCATCACCTTGCCCAATGCAGATTTGAGATTCATCACTGAATATGACTTTCATCCAGTCATCCACAGTCCACGATTGCTTTTCCTTAGCCCATTGTAACCTTGTTTATTCTGTTTAGGTGTTAATGATGGCTTTCATTTAGCTTTTCTGTATGTAAATCCCATTTCCTTTAGGCGGTTTCTTACAGTTCAGTCATAGACGTCGACTCCAGTTTCCTCCCATTCGTTCATTTGTTTTGTTGTGCATTTTTGGATTTTTGAGACATATTGCTTTAAGTTTTCTGTCTTGACGCGTTGATGTCTTCCTTGGTCTACCAGTATGTTTGCCTTTAACAACCTTACCATGTTTTTTTGTATTTGGTCCTGAGTTTAGACACAGCTGACTGAACAACCAACATCTTTTGCAACATTGCATGATGATTTACCCTCTTAAGAGTTTGATAATCCTCTCCTTTGTTTCAACTGACATCTCTCGTGTTGGAGCCATGATTCATGTCAGTCCACTTGGTGCAACAGCTCTCCAAGGTGTCATCACTCCTTTTTAGATGCAGACTAATGAGCAGATCTGATATGATGCAGGTGTTAGTTTTGGGAATGAAAATTTACAGGGTGATTCCATAATTTTTTCCTCAGAATTGAGTGATTCCATATTTTTTTCCTCTGCTTGGTCTAAAAAAGTAACCGTTACTGACTGCCACAATCTTTTTTTCTTGATTTCTTATAGTGTTTCTTAAAGCCAGAAAGTGGCCATTTGAAATGACTTTAGTTTTGTGTCATGTGTGTGATCTGCTTTTTTTCTACAAAATTAAACAACTGAATGAACATCCTCCGAGGCCGGTGATTCCATAATTTTTGCCAGGGGTTGTACATCAGCACTTGTTTTAAATTTCACAAATTGTAATTCACGTCCTTGTCTTCCACAACTGACTATTGCAGTGTTTTATTTTCTGGATTGCTATAAAATAGTGTAGGATGTCTACAGATGGTACAGAATTACTGTTGCTCGAGTTTTGATGAAAACCAGGAGGTTTGATCACAGACATTCTGGCTTCCCTTCACTGACTCGAGGACTAGATTTCAAGATTTTGTTAGACATTTCAGGCTCTAAACCAGGGGTGGGCAACCTGTTCCAGAAATAGCCAAGAGGGTGCAGGTTTTCTTTGCAGCCACTGACTCCACCAGGTGATTTTACTGATTAATATCACTTTGAGCAGATGGAATCAGTTAATCAGTGAAATCACCTGGTGGAGTCAGTGGCTGCAAAGAAAACCTGCACCCTCTTGGCTCTTTCTGGAACAGGTTGCCCACCCCTGCTCTAAACTGTCATGAACTCTATCTTGCTGAACTTGTTCAGCCTTATGTGCCTCCTCGTGCCCTGTGGTCCTTGGATGCAGACTTGCTCTGTGTCTCAAGGGTTAAAAAGAAGTCAGCAGGCTTCAGCGCCTTTTTTGCCGTGGTCGTATCTTGTGGAACAGGCTGCCTGTTGGCATTTAAAATGTGACTTTAAGACTATTTTTAAAACATATTTTCTGTCGACTGTAATTAGTTTGAAGGTTTTTCATGTTTTCATTATTTTTTCTTGTTTTTAATTCTTTTTTGTTTTTATTTTGGGATATTATTATATGACTACTACTTACATAGCACTTGAACAAGATGTCAGAAGTCATCAAATATGATATGAACACATCGATAGTGACATTACAACTCATTAAAAATACATAAGCCAAATAATTTAATTCATAGTTTGTAAAGTTGTTTTTCACAAAAACAAAACGTTAATGGACTGCATTTCTTCAGCACTTTTTACCATCTGATACTCATGTTCAAAGAGCTTTTGGCTGTTTATTCAACATCTAGATATTGAATAAACTTTCACTTTCAAGCCTTTTTTCCAACATATTTTTTATTATACCATTTTATTAAACACTTATTCAATGTTAAAATGCTCCTTTTTAAGGCTCAATTAATGATCATAACTTTTTTTGTTAAAACTAACAACACAACGTAGCCTTGCTAGTTATGCTCCAACCAAAGACGTTATATATGAGAACTAGAGTCCACACTCCCAATGCTGCCCACTAAACGTGAATGTCCCTTCATGAACAGCGACATGACGCCTCCTAACTGAGCAAAATATTGACGAAGTTCCCAGATGTTAATCCATTTTCAATGGGGATTCACGACTGAACACACTCAGAAAAACGCTCGCAAAATACATGTTAAAATGCCATTTTGACCTGGATATTGCCAACATGTGCAGCTTTCCGGCCTGTTTCTTGATGAGACTAATTGAAATTCTATGAGCGGTGCTCAGTAACTTGCCCAGAATTAAAAAGGCGACCACACCTCCTTGCCGCGACATGGCTCAGTGCGAGTGCAGACTCTAGTTCTCATATAACCTCTTTGGCGCTATATAAAAATTGATTGATTGATTGATAGGGGGGGAAATGGCACTATTGAAAATACCAGTTAAAAACAGTCTAAACCCAAGCGTTTATTCAACGTATACAAACAGACTGTGAAAAATCTTTCACTTTTGAATGTCTTTTCAATGTAAAAATGCTAGCACAGAGCATGTGGCAGGCGGTGGAAGAAAGAACGGTGTCCAGCTAGGAACACAGTGGGTGGGGTCGTCATAACGATGGGCATGCTAGTGCGCGAGTCTAAAGTCATGCCCGTGTCAGGGGGCCTTTACAAGAAGTTGTGATAGCGGAGTACATACTGTTCCTGGGAAATGGAAACAATCTTATACAACCTTAGCAAGAGCACAGTGACACATTAACATCTCCTTTTGACATTATTAGAAGGGATGTCCCAAGCCTAAACTCAGTATCGTAATCGGATGCCGATACGGCTATGTTACGAGAATCGGTTGCTATTGGTTTTGGAAACGTTATCGGGCAGATTCACAGTACTTTTCAAAGTCATCACACTTGAGAAGTGCGGGAGAGCAGTCGTGTGTAAAGTATGTACAGGAGTGGACTTAGTACACAGCCCTGGGGAGCACTGGTATTGATGGCGCTGGTAAGTGAAATGTGCCCCCCTTAAGTGTTCTGAACTTACACAGACGGTGATCAGGAAGAGAAATTAAGACAATGAGACACTGTCCTCATTTTGTGGCAAAGTAATGGGACAGTTTCATTTACAATGAGACATTATAAATGTTTCCAAATTCAAATGTTGTATAAGATGTAAAAGGTTTGACTTTATATTCAACATCTCCAGGGATGAATTGGATAAATGAAAAAAGCTGAAACCAAAAATTACCAGGGGGCATGCCCCCCCAAGAAAAAAATTTGAATTCTAGAAGCTGTGAGATGCAATCTGGTGCTATTGCAGATAAATTACAGAGAGTGCAGCTCCCATTTTGGTGAGAGAGAGAAAAAAAAAAAACAACAAAAAAAACTTCAAAATCACTCGTCTGGTAGTAGGGATGGGCCTCGATAAGATTTTAATTGCCATTGATACCATTATCGATTCCCTTATCGATACCGCTTGTGAATTTTTTGTGTACTAAAAGTAGGTTTTACAGGTTTTCTATGTCAGCGGGTCAAAGAGCTTTTTCTTGTTGTGCACCCTCTCCGTGGAACGGTCTTCCTGTGACCGTGAGGCAGTCGGAGTCCGTGGACATTTTTAAGTCAAGACTTAAAGCCTATTTTTATTCTCATTCTTATGAATAGTTTTTATTATTTTTTTTATCTGTTTTATTCTTTTACTTCTGTTTTTATTTATGTATTTGAATTTTTTAATTTATTTCTTTTAATTTTTTTTATGTTGAACTGTTGTATGTGAGGCACTTTGAAACGGCTTTTGTTATGATTTGGCGCTTTATAAGCCGATTAAATTGAAATTGAACATCTGATTGAGTCTTAAAGTAAATAAATGTGAAATTGGTCACTGGATCCTTAACGTCTGGACATAAACTCTACAAGGTGGATCCTTGGTCTCTGGACATAGAAATAAACAAAATCTGTAGTTATTGTCAAAACCATTCCTTTCAGACATTATTGGCATGAATGTCTTTCCATACATCTGAGCTGAGCTCTTGCAGCCAGCTGTGCTACACGTCAGGATGTAATTTATAAAGACGGAGAAAAAAAACATTTTAGTCGATTGTAGTTTCTTGTCTGTATTACGTTTGTAGGAGGTGTCATTTTATTTAAAGTGGCAATTCATTTTGAAGTCATTAATTCCGAGTGGACTGTCTCAGCAGAGAGCTGCGCAGTGTTTGGAGCTGTGCGAACGGAACGGAGGATGACTCTCGTTTCTTGACTACAAATCAAATCAATTTTATTTATATAGCGCCAAATCACAACAAACAGTTGCCCCAAGGCGCTTTATAGTGTAAGGCAAAGCCATACAATAATAACACAAGACAAGAGTCCCAGTTAGTGACTTTAATCCACACAAAAGTCACTCACGATATTTTAGTGGCTTTGAGAGGGGTTAAGAAGTGGACTTGCTGTTTCTGAAGAACAGCGAATCAAAGAACCAACAAGCTAGTGGATGGAATCATTGCTTCATTGGTTCACGCTTCAAAGTGGTGTCGTGCTGCAGAAACGGTTGATTACAGAGCCACTGCAGGGTCGTGAATAAATTTAGATTGCCGGCAAAACATGGCAACGTGCCATTTTGCTGGTGCCGTATACGATGAAATATCGTCCAGTTCAACTTTGCAGAGGGCGCCGCCATGTTGAAATAAACTCTACGATGATGTCATTTGAACGAGCCAATTAGCGAAGTGATCCGGTCAAATATCACTAGGTGCCTGTTTGTCGTATCCAGCAAAACATAACCTGCCTATCTTTTGTTGTGTAAACATCACTTTTTTCATGAAATTAGAAAATTATTACAATAATATTGTCCAATTGAATGAAATACTGTAAAAAAAAAAAGTGAACAAACAACAAATTTTTCCATAGAGAAAAACGCTGCTCGGTCAAAGGCTTTGCCTCCATTATATTAAGTGTTGGCTGAACTTATTTAACATAATATCCAATCATCGTCTAAATAAACCACATAGCGGCTAGTTAGCTTAGCCCTTAGCCAATAATGCCAAATAACTTAAAACATCCCCACTCGGCAGGAATCACTATCAACACCACGCAACATCCATCCCCGATAAAACAGAAAACCCTCTGCAAATAAGTAACTCACCCTCTTCACGAAGGAATTCTACTTTAAAAGCAGCGTTGTTGGAGTCAAAAAATAACTGGTCCTAACGCGACCGAAGCTACCAGCACATTGGGGCTGTCCACATCGATGCCTGACCTAAATAACAACTAATACAACTACAGAGACTTTACAACACAACGGATTTGCACTGATCTAAAAAATGACCCAGGCGACTGGCAAAAAAAAAAAAAAAAAAAAAGCTGAAATCCACCAAAAAGAGGAAGTGATTCCAAGTGATTAACATCACTTGGAGCAGGTGGGATGAGTTCATCAGTGAAATCACCTGCTGGAGTCAGTGGCTGCAAAGAAAACCTGCACCCTCTCGGCCCTTTCTGGAACAGTTTGGAGACCACTGGCTTGGACCCATAATTATATATAATAAGACTGCAATAATATAGAAAATAAAACAGTTTACTATAGGAGTATTCATTTATGGGCAACATGTGGCTTTATGGTTACGGCTGTTACCTCACAGCCAGAAGGCTGTGGGATTGATTCCCAAATGTGTAATAATCATGCTGTCTAATCAGCATCTTGATCTGCCAGCACACCTGTGAGGTGGGATGGATGATCTTGACAAAGAAGAAGTGCTCACTAACAGATTTGTGAACAATATTTGAGAGAAATGGGTCTTTTGTGCATATAGAAAATGTTTTAAATGTTAAGTTCAGTTCATGAAAACAGCAAAAACAAAAGTGTTGCATTTATATTTTTGTTCAGTGAATGCAGAAAATATATTTAACACACACTTCCAAAAATATACATTCTTTTCACTTTTGTGTTGTGTGAAATTTTTTTTAATCACAACAATAATAATAGTTTTCATCATACTAATAATTATGATGATGATTAGGATGCTCTGAATAAATTAATATATTATATACAGACATAATACATACACAGACAATAGGAATGGACGCTAATTTCAACAGGGTCATCAAACCTTCCACAGTGATTCAAGCTGCATATTCATTTATAACGTCAATCAATGAATAAAATTAAAATCATTTAACGAATAAACACTAAAACAAATACCATCGTGTGATGAAACGTCAATAAACATGATAATATCCGATAATATTAGTTCCTACTGAACAAAAGCAGCTAATTAGTGCTCGTAAATATGAACATATTCTGTTCACTTGACATAGAATAAAGATCATATTGATTTGTGTACTTTTTTGTCTGCGCAAACTGTGTATCTGTGCTGTTAAATGTGAGTTTAAAGGCGACGAGGTTCAAATGCGCGTTCCCGCGAAGGTGGTGCATTTCACGGCAGGGGTGCTGAATCGGGCACAACACCTGTTCACAAACGTGTTGATGCGAACAGCTTAATGCTAATTTAACATTGAAAACGCCATAGACATGCTAACGCGTTAGCATCGGTCCCGTTTTTAAGTTATAAAATACATCTATCAACTGTTTCAGAAGACCATGACAGATCGGTTTAACATTAAAAATATGAAATATTAAGACATATGCTCTTCAGGGTTTTAGTGGGAAAAAATGAGGATAAATCGAAAAAAAAAAATCCACGAATCATAGATCGAAGCACTGCTTCGACCTGAAGAATCACTGCTTCGATTGGTTCCAGGTTCAAAGCAAAGCCGTGCTGCAGAAAAGTTGATTACAGACCCGTTGCAGTTCTGTAATCAATGTAGAAAAATGATCATTTTCCTGACAACTGCAAAAAAGCCTACCGGACATGCCTCATGACAAATCGGCCTGACTTCATTGCAGTCACACGTAATCAGTGGTGTCTCTGGGTAAAAACACGACTTTTTTCGTGTGTCTTTTTTTGTAATGCGGCATGGCGCATAGAAAATGTATCGGAGTAGAAGTATGCAATTAAGGTCGGAAATGTACTCGTATTGAAGCAAAAGTGAAAGTAAGCCGAATTAAAAAAAAAACTTAAGTAAAGTACAAAGTCTCCCAAAACGTGCTTAAGTACAGTAGTGAAGTATTTTTACTTCGTTACTCTACAACACTGCCCACCAGTCAATATGCATAGAACAACACTGCCACCTACTGGACCGAAATGTGAATAGCAACTTACATATTTGTGGATTTCAAGTGAAGTTTTGTGCTGAGAATGTCTCAATACTGTGTAAGTGAGCAACACGATGAATGCGTGGAATCGGTTATCGACAAATGCTGAATCAGACTTCACAAACAGAATTTTCAGTTTTGCAAATGTTTTTGTGTTTGTGGATCACAAAGGACGTGTACAAATCAAGGAATATTTGTAAATCACCCTCTGTGCATTTGTAAGTATTAATGAGACAAATTTAACTCCATATGACTCTTACTTTTGTCCCGTTCATGTCCACTTAAACTTTTTTTTTTTTTTTTTTTACACCACTATCGATGTCTTTAACGTGGTCTTCGTCCTCTCTGTAATTTTGATCATGTTACAGATGCAGCTCAACAAAACAAACTTGCAGAAACTCAAAATGTCCACATCCGGGTTCTTTCAGTGACTTTAGATATTACAGAGATTCTGATTGGATGAAAGTTTGCTGTTGTAGAAAAAGTAAACAATGATGTTGAGTGTTTTAGTTTGGAGTTTCAGCAGCGCCATTACGGTTACCATGCAGATGAGGAAAGATTTAACTGGCACCGATGACCCGCGCTGCACCAACACCCAAACATTTTCGCTCCGGATTTACACTGATCTCAGAAATGGACCAGAAACCCAGAAAAACTGAAATCCACAGACAATTTTTTTTTCCCTTGTCCAGTGAGGTTTTAGGATCAGTGGAATTTATCTGCTGAATCCAGATGTTTTTCTGGAGTCAGACTGAATTTGTCAAACTCAGACTGTGTGACTCTGAGTGAACACAGTGTTTGATTTTGGAGTTCAGTAACATTCACTCGAGTGGCGTCTCTGGGCTCTTTAAGTGCACACTTTGATCTCATCCCTGATTTTGCTGCCGACTGTCTCACAAAGCCGACAAACAACTTGACCTCATGATGACTCAGTTGTTTTACCGACGACACAGCGGTCGCTCTATTTTTCAGACTGTTTCCTTTAATTCAGTTTCTCTGCAGGAAAATCTACAAAATCTTCTTGAAACAATCACTTTGGACATGACCTTCAGTCCATCACCTGTTCACTTCTCTCAGCTGTGACGTCTCCTCACAGCACTTTGTCCTGGTTGACCTCCAGCCTTGATAAGCTCCGCCCTCTTATCTCCAACATCCAGCTGACTGAAGCTGTCAGAAACCTGATCAGAGCAGCTGAACAGCAGCGTTGTAAATCTGGACACCCTGTTGTCCTCAGTTCATGTCCGTCTCTTCTGTCATGTTGATCTTCCAGCATTTCTGCTGCCAAATTTTCTTCATGACAGAATCAGAAACGCCGCTGATTCAGAAAAAATGTTCACCTTTAAGACACTCCTCGTTCCACCTCCACCATCGACCTCTGACCTTACAGGTACAGCAGCAGACATCATGAACCGGTTCTAGTTAATAACCAGAGCTCACCCGGGTTTATTCTCCTAATTATTTCCCTGCACTATGCAGGTGAGGAAAATGATGACACACCCCAAATAAAATTCTTTACCAACGGCTGTAAATTCTGTAAGAGTCATTTTAGTGTTTACACTATTGTGTAAATAGAGTTTTGAATGAAACCTGAAGTAGCAGCTGAAATGTTGACAGCAGTGTGTCGACTGGATCAGAGGACAGAAATTTACTGGAAATATTTTTGCTGGAAGTTGAGATTCTCCTCCAAAAATTCAATGACTGTTTAAAATTCCCTGAATACCATTTTGTGGTGTTTTTTTTCCTCTCATGCAATTTGGGAACTTGTACAACTGCTGTTGAATTTCATAGTTTTTCATGACCAAAATGTGGCATTCAAAATTCAACAGGGAAGAACAGAACTTCAAACAAAACCAAAATGAAGCAGTTTGGTGAATTTTTTCTTGTTTTCCAAACACACAATATTTGTTTTCAACAAAATTCTAAATTTTGTTAAGAAGAATTGAGAACAGTGTTTAAATAAATCAACCTAATATGAATCCAAATGAAAACTTCTGCATGAATTTCACCTTAATGAAATCCATTTTTTACTAACATTTATTATTTCATACATCAACAAGGATGAATTATGAACAGTGTTTAGAAGACTCAAATAAAACCAACAGAATTAAAAATCAGAAACTGAAAGAGAAGAAAGTGTTTGTGAATTTCACTATTTTCACCGTAAAAAAAAAAAAAAAAAAAAAAAAAATCTACAATATCCAAAACAATTCAAATGTTCAATATTGTGAGAGGAAGGATTGTAAATCAGTGTTAAGATGAAACAAACAAAAACAATCATCAAAATCCATCAAGAACTGAAGGAAACACTTTGGGAAAATTTCAGTTTTCACCCTATAAAGTCCATATTTTCCTAAAAACTTACAATTCCAACATTAATACATTATTACACTCAGAGAAACTTAAGTCATACCCGATGTCATGCTCCTTCAGGATCTTGCTGAGCGGGTCTATGATTAAACAGAATAAAAGTGGTGAGAGTCTGTCTCCCTGAAATATCCCTCTCTGAACTCGTATGTCTGGGATTGTTATTTGTCCCTCTGTGTGATTGAGGGTGATGGTGGTGTTCCACTTGTTCATTTGTGCTCTCGGGAAAGATCTTATTTCCTCATTGATGTTGTAGAGTTCTAAGCACCTCATGATCCAGGAGTGTGGTACACTGTCAAATGCCTTTTTGTAGTCAATCCAAGCCATGCTGAGGTTCCTCCTCCTTTTTTTTGCAGTCCTCCAGGATAGATTTGTCTGTCAGTAACTGGTCTTTAGCTCCTAATCTTCTTCTGGAAAAACCTCTCTGTTCATTTTCCAGGTAGCCACCAGTGTCAAGATGTTCATAAATGTCATCATCTATGATTCCTGTCAGCCATTTGTACGTTGTTGTTAGGCAGCAGATGGGTCTGTATTTGTTGGGAAGCTGTGTTTCTTTGGTCTTTGGAAGTAGGCTTGTGTTCCCTGTCGTTAGCCAGTCTGGTGTGTCCTCTTCTCCGTTCAATATTTTTGTGAAAGCCACAGCATAATGTTGGTGTAATGCTGTCAGTCTTTTCAGCCAATAATTTGGGATTTTGTCGATGCCAGGTGCCTTGAAGTTACTGTATTCACTCATTTTCTTTCTGATTTCCTCTTCAGTGATTACAATTGCTGGCATTTGTTGTTTGTCTGTTTTTCTGTTTTATTTTTTCAATCCACTCAGCCTCTTGGTGTTGTTTTGGGTCTTCAAAGAGTGGTCTCCAGAATTTTTCAATTTCTTCTCTCAGGTGGTTGTTGTACTTCTATTGAGTCATTTGGCAACTTCCTGTACACTACTCTGGTTTTTTTTTTTTTTTTTTTGCAAATTGCTTATCTGTTTTGCTTGTATTTTCTTGTCTTTGTTCCTAATCTGTGCTGCAAAATCTTTCACTCAGGCTTGATGTTCAGCCTCCCACCCAGCTGTTTATCTTCAACATTGTATTTTCTTTTAATGCAATTTACTTTAAGGAGATTCCTTTGGTGGTTTTAACCTCCCAAAAAATGTTATTTGGGAGATCTCTGCTCTTATGCAGCTGTTTTTTTTTTTTTTTATTTCTTTTTCCATTGTGGCACAGTATTCGTTTTCTTAATTGTGGTTCCGTTTCTCTCCAAATCCTGTGGGGCTAATTTACTTTGTATGTACCATGCTGCGCCATAATTTACAGCGTTTAAATCTGTCAATGTGGTTCCTTCTTGGACAAGTTAACCAGTCCCAGGTTAACTTTATGCAGGATAGTATGAATTTTTTTTTTTTTTTAATTCTCCTTTAATTTAGTCAGTTTTGGATGCTCTTTCATGTCCATTTTTCTTGTTTCTTCAATCTTATTTGCCAATTCCTCTTCTAGTTCCTACTGTTCTGGGTGCACCTGTATATTGTTTTGTAGATGAGCTGGTGAATGGCTCATTTTTGGCGGGGGCAGTGAATAACTATGAATTATTATGTGTTTGTTCAGAGTGCCCTTCTGTTTCTGTCTTTTATTCTGATCAAAACAGCTAAATGGTGTATCTGGTATAATTATCATGTGTTTTTTCAGGTGGCCCTTTCGTCCAAATCTTTTACCACACTCAGACAAATGCTTTTTGCCTTTTGTTTTTTCATTTATCTTTGATGTTTTTTAAGAGAATGCAATGGGCCCCAAACCTGGGGTCTAAAGTTGCACCCTTGGCTCTGTACTTATCCTAACCAGAGCTGGCATTGTATCCGAGGGCTCTCTTCAAGATGGCGATCGTACCCTTAATTGCAGACAACTGCACCTCATGTGCACTTGGGTGACCGGGGATTGCCTCAAGGTACTTCTTCAGGTTCTTCATCAGGCCTGTTGCTCCCACCACAACTGGGATGATATCGATGTCTTTCAATGACCATGTTGTTTGTAGGTCATTTTTCAGGTCTTGGTATTTCGAGATCTTTCCCCTTTCCGCTCGATTCAGGCCATAGTCATTGGGGACTGTCACAACGATGATTTTGGCTTTTTTCTCTTGCTTGTTCCAGATGACAATATCAGGTTTGATTGCACCTCCTTCAATGTGTCTTCCTGCTAGGATCTCTTTGTCGTAGAAGACAGTTACTTTTCCGTTGGATGAGACTGGTGCTGGCTCGTGCTCCCAAACATGTTCTTTGACTTCCATTTTCAGTTCCTTGCATACCTTCCAGTGGAGATATTGACAGATCTTGTGTCTTTTTGCCTTTGGTTTTTCATTTATCTTTGATGTCTTTTTAGTAGAATGCAATGGGCCCCAAACCTGGGGTCTAAAGTTGCACCCTAGGCTCTATAGTTATCCTAACCAGATCTGGCATTTGCCCTGTATGAATAATCATGTGTGTTTTCATGTGGCTGTTTAGTCCAAACCTTTTACCACACTCAGAACAGACAAATGCTTTTCGCCTTTTTTTTTTTTTCATTTGCCTTGAATTTCCTTCTACAAGAGTGCAGTGGGCCACAGACCCGGGGTCTAAAGCTGCACCCTTAACATTACTGGCTTTGAATCCGAGGGCTCTCCTCAAGATGGTGACCCTTCCTCTTCTCAAATACTGCTTTTGATCTCCTGCCCCACTTCTCAAGTTTGAGTAGGCGAAGCAGTGAGATCTCTCTATGAAATATCATGTGTGTTGTCAGGTCGCCCTTTCGTCCAAACCTTTGACCACACTCAGAACAGACAAATGCTTTTTGTCCTGTATGAATTATCATGTGTGTTTTCAGGTTGCCCTTTTGTCCAAATCTTTGACCACACTCAGAACAGTAAAATGTTTTTTGTCCTGTCTGAATTCTAATGTCTTTGTTCAGAGTGCCCTTCTGTTTCTGTCCTTTATTCCCATCAGAACAGCTAAATGGTTTTCTTCTTGCTTGCCTCTCCATTTGTTGCTCTGAGTTGTTCATGTGACCAGATGCTTTTCCATATTTAGAGCCTTTAAATTGTTTCTCATCAGTGTTGCCTGAACAAACAATATTGGTATTTTTCCGACAGTTAAAATGTGACTGAAGTTTTCTGGTCTGTTTCCAGTCATCAGTCTCAGTTCCAGAACTGTCTGAACTCCTGGCACTGGTATCTGGTTGTAAAAAACTGTTTGGACCCGAGTTGCTGGCTGGTTGTGGTCCTCCATCGTCCTCTCCATCAGCTTCTGCTGTCAGTGTTCTGCGTACAGATGAGCTGCTGGCTACAGGCTCAGCCTCTGTGCTCTCATCACTTTGGCTTTGATGAAGCTGTGATGACTCTGGTTTTTCATCATCATTTTCACTCTTCACAGGGACGGCAGTGAAACCAAACTTGGTGAGATCTGCCTCCTCCAGCTGCTGAAGCTGCTCTCCCTGCTGACCTATCCACAGCTTCTCTTCTTCTTTAATGTCCTCCTGGTCAACACTCAGATTCCATTCCTGGTGTTCAGGGAGAGTTTCTTCTTTAATCACCAACAACGGCTGCATGTCTGCAGAGAAACAATACAATTAATTTAACAATAAATGTTAGAACAACACTCACTAAAATAAAGTATCACTGGTGAGTTTGACCTGATGACAGTAAGTTATTGCACTGATGGAACTGATAAAGTGGAAATGTACATCAGCATTTGTTTTAAATTTCACAAATTGTAATTCACATCCTTGTCTTCCACAACTGACTATTGCACTGTTTTATTTTCTGGATTGCTATAAAATAGTGTAGGATGTCTACAGATGGGACAGAATTACTGTTGCTCAAGTTTTAATGAAAACCAGGAGGTTTGATCTCAGACATTCTGGCTTCCCTTCACCGACTCAAGCACTAGATTTCAAGATTTTGTTAGACATTTGAGGCTCTAAACCAGAGGTCTCAAACAGTCTTCTGAGATCTTCTCACTCAAAGTGATGTTAATCACTTTGAGCAGGTGAAATCAGTTAATCAGTGAAATCACCTGCTGGAGTGAGTGGTTGCACAGAAAGCCTGGACCCTCTCGGCCCTTTCTGGAACCAGTTTGAGACCTCTGCTCTAAACGGTCATGAACTCAACTATCTTGCTGAACTTGTTCAGCCTTATGTGCCTCCTCGTGCACTGTGGTCCTTGGATGCAGACTTGCTCTGTGTTTCAAGGGTTAAAAAGAAGTCAGCAGGCTTCAGAGCCTTTTTTTGCTGTGGTCGTATCAACATCAACAGCGGGCGCCGTTCTTCCCCGACGCCTTGCTCTCTGCCTCCGATGCACTTACCGAGTGCATGGGCTCGGTAAATGCCACAGCAGGTGACTCACACCCCTGTGTCTGCTGTGCAGCCGCAGACACGGCTCTGTCTACTGAATGGAGCTGCAGCCAACTTGGCACAAGTCCAGAGACTACGCTCACTGTTTTGATGCGGAGCAGCCGGTGACATCTGTTGCTTTCAAGGACAGACTTCTTGCGGCAAAATCCGCAGCGCCGCACATCTCGGTAATCCGAGCGGCAGAGCTTTGTGGCCGCTGAGAGAGGTTTATATCTTTTTAATGACTTGGATTCTTTGCGGGTCTCGCCTTCATACCCCACGACGGTAACACCGGAGGTGAGACAGTAGATTTTCAATGCGACACCACTCAATTAAACGGGCGTATCAAGCACAAATAAAAGAAATGTGTACTCACCAAGCATACCGCAAGACAATATTAAGTTTAAAAAAAAATTAGATCCTTCCATATAAGACAAGAAAAAGAAGAAAAAGGTGCAGATGCAAACTGACGTAAATCCACAAATTACAGTTGGCGCGTGCAATGCATGCTATGGTGGGATAGGGTCTTCTCCCTGACATCTCGGCAGCGTCCCGGATGTGATGACAGTTCTGCGGAGGGCTAAATTTTAAAATGAAGATTTCTCAGTTGAATGACAGATCTGGGCTTGCAGATTTACTTTACTACATTCAGAAGGATGATATGTGCAAATATAAGTCATTTTTTGGTCCAAAGATCTGACTGCATTTATTTCAATGCAGGTCTACTTTAACAAAGACTGTTTCTGGGACCAGACCTCCATCACAGCCTCTCTTTCTCTTTTTCAAACACATACATTTGTTGTGTCTGAAAACACGTGTTGCCTTTAATTCTGATGTGTGCCATTATTACAGTAAACAAGTAATAATTGTGGACTAAGTGCTGTCTGAGGTAACTGGAGTGTAAACATAATTTCTCCACTGTGAGATCAATAAAGTATATCTAATCTAACATTTCTGCACACTTTCACATTTACACTATTCAGGGTGACATGTCACATCTGGTCACAAAACTGGCTATTAATAGTATGAAGTTACCAAGGAAAAGTTCCCCAGTTTGGGTTGTTGATGGGAGCTGTAGAAAATAATGGATATTATTTATTGAAGTCATGTTGATCTGAATTAATATTGCAGTGATGAATAAATTCTGTGAGTAAAGATAATTATTCTTGGTTTGCTTATAACCAGAGCTGCTCTTACTCGAGTACAACAGGTTATTGATGTTCACCTTTTACTGACAAGCATTGGATCAAAATAAACCAAACCTCTACATGCCAGAATACACAAATCACTGCCACCAGAATCCTTTCAGTTACCTTTGTTCATTTCTAAATTCAAAGTCCCTGCTGATCTTGGACAAAGGGAGATGAAACATTGAGGATGGTGACATCACTTTCCTTCAGTAAGAAATTATCCAGAGATTTTACATGCATCTTTCATCAAAATCCTCCTCATCCTGTTGTGTAAATATTGACAGACTCTCTGGAGGAATACCAGAGGAGTAAAATATTTGACTGTTACAATAACACATTATAAAGTATCAGTAACACAAACAAAGCTGAGTGAACAAACCTGTTCTGTAGGAGAGATTTGGAGGATTAAAAACAGCATCCAGCCCTTTACCTCTTTTGTTCTCTTATTTTAAATGACACATTTCTTCTTCCTGGTCTGTGATCGTTCCCTCATCAGCAGGTGTTTGCTGTAGTTTCAACGTGTCCCTCAGCTGCTGGACTTCAGACATGTTTGTAGAAAGACTTTAAAACACACAAAAGAAAGAGAGTCAACGACCAAGTGGAGTAAAGACTAAAAACAGGCCGATTTAATCATCTGCTGCTGCTCTGCTGCCCAGGCTGACCAATCACAAGTGTGAGACAACACCGAAATGTCCCTGTGCTGGGACAGACGTTCTAAAGCAGGAGACACCAACCCTGTTCCCAGACATGAAAGTTTTCCTAAAGTTCCGGTCACACAGCACTAAGGAAGGACAACAAAGTCCAAACGAAAGTCCCAAATCTGGACTTTCGTTGGCATTTAACCTTCGCTCAGCTTCATTCCTGCAGCTGGCACTTCGTCAGAGTTTTTAAACTCATAAAATTTGAATGAACGCTGCCAACAACCGTATTTTGTTTTGCTGTCGTTTTGTCAATTTCTTATTGTATGTTTAGTTTTTGTAACATTAGCATTTTGTTCGACTTTGTTAATCGTCATTCGACCTCACACGTCCGACGTATTGAACGAACACAACAACATCTGAATTAATCAATAACAAACTGAACGAAACATTCTTGTAAAGCAACGTTTTCATACAGTAACAACAGCGTTAAGAATGTTTTATCAACTATGTACGCACGTTTCAAACATTTGTAGCTAACCTGCATGTGCACGCAGCCTTCGTCTGACACGGACAGTTCCCCGTTACTAGTGCCATGGACGGTGATGAGCCCCATCATGGGGACGAGCCAGTGCGCCTTATCAACGAGTGCGAGATAGCTGTTCTTGAGGCCAAAGTTGACGACAACAAGTTAGGACATGCCCAGCTCTCCACAATTTCTCTGATACTTACTGGACTGGTAAGCATTGAAAGCCGAGATAGGCATGTCCCAACTTGTCCCATGACACGCCGAAACGGAGGTGTTCTTTGTCTCGCTAAAACAGCGAATCGGTCGTTACGCGCGGCTTTCCATGACAAAATCTCTTGTTAAAAATTTTCCTACCGCCCGATCGCGTTAGAACGCATAAACCGTGAACCCATGCAGTTCAGCATGCTTCCATCAGGTGGAGCCTTGATCTTTAGACTGGATATCTAGCCCTAGACTCTGTTGGTGGACCTAACCCTGAGACTCTGTTGCTGGCCCTCAGACCACTTTTTTGGAACTTGGTCCAAACTCGTTCCTGATTAGCTGGGACACGCCCCCAGACCCTAAGCCACGCCCCCTGGACTTGATTTCTGCCTCTGACACCACTTTTTCTCAACTTGGTCCAAACTCAATTCTGATTGTCTGGGACACGCCCCCAGACCCTAGGCCACGCCCCACACCCATTATTTTGGCCATTACAGTATAGACTTGATATCTGGTCCTGGACCTTGTTGCTGGCCCCAGACCTTGTTGCACTCGAAATGTCATACTATGGTATGACGGGCCTTTGACCATTTCATACAGGTTGATTTTCACACGGAAAAAAAAATGTTTCGTCGTACGGCTTCACGGACAACTCGGGCACGTTCGGCACCCTCGATTTAGGGGGGGTAGACAAACTTTGGAGCCGCAAGGACTTTCGGCTGATTTTTCAGCAATATTTTTACATTAGGATGTGACCTCTCGGCCTTTTCTCATATCTCAGGACAGGAAAGTGCTAGAGACTCAGTTCCAAGTCAGGCACGCTCAGCGCCCTCGATTTAGTGGGGGTAGGCCAGATTCCAAGGCAAAATCACCTTTTCCTCATTTTCGCTCAACGCTTTGCACTATTTTCATAAAGGCCTTTTGACGTGTGCGTTTTGGGCCGCTACTCCGCACAGGAAGGTCGTACAGACATCATACGACTATCCACGGATTTGTCTCGACGAGGCCTTTCAAATGACACTGCATTTGTTATGCTTTGACATGACACAGTACGATAATGCTCCTAACCCTACATTCCAAGAATGTATGTCTTACAATGGGGGTTGTACTGCATAAAGAGTCTAATCTCCTAAACCAACATGTCTTTAGTTGTTGAAAAACCATTTCTGATGACATTCTTGTTCACCATCCCAAATATGGCCTGAAAGTGAAAAAAAAAAAAAAAAAATTTTTTTTTGCAACTTTTCGGCCTAACATGTCAGCCCAAGGTATGACGGGCCTTGGACCGTGTCATACAGGTTGATTCTCACACGAAAAAATTTTTTCTCTCAAAAACCCATTAAGGCACACTGATAGTGCGTGCAAACACATCTACATATGTGTCTGACCAGAGAAAGTGCACATGACGGTCTCGTATCCACAGAGCCATCAGCTTAGAAATGATTTGGCGTTTTCTGCCTCGTCGTCGCAGCTCAGAGCGCGGCACGCCGAGCGCGGCACGCCGAGCGTCCTTAAAGCTGTAGTGACAGTCCTTATTCTCTGTGAAGCCCGTAGAATTTTCACCGAAAGCCAGATAAATTTTTAAAATGGTTTCCAGGTGTAACCAGGAAACCAGGTTTCTGTAAGGCAGAATAAATCAATATGTTGATCAATTATTATATCATTTACTAACAGGGACTTAGAAGAGAGAGACCTAATGTTTAATAAACCACATTTAAATGTTTTAGTCTGTGGTGCAGTTGAAGGTGCTATATTATTTTTTCTTTTTGAATTTTTATACTTAGATTTTTACTGGTTGTTGGTGGTCTGGGAGCAGGCACCGTCTCTACGGGGATGGGGTATTGGGGGGATAGCAGGGGGAGAGAAGCTGCAGAGAGGTGTGTAAGACTACAACTCTGCTTCCTGGTCCCAACCCTGGATAGTCACGGTTTCGAGGGTTTAAGAAAATTGGCCAGATTTCTAGAAATGAGAGCTGCTCCATCCAAAGTGGGATGGATGCTGTCTCTCCTAACAAGACCAGGTTTTCCCCAGAAACTTTGGCAATTGTCTATGAAGCCCACCTCATGAGATGGTGGTCAAGACCATGGATTCAGTGCCGAAGACAGTTTGGTCTGTATGACCAACTCATGGTTAAACTGAGGGCCAATATCCACAGTCAATCCGTAACTTTATGCGAATGCCGGCCGAGATGCATGACGAGCTTCTCAGGAGAGCTGGTCCACATATCACAAAGCAGGGGACGTGTTACTGAGCGGCTCTGGATCCAGGCCTGAAGCTGGCACTGACTCCATCATTTGCCTTCTGGAACCAAGTATCACAGTATGCAGTATGGAGGGTGCATTCCTCACAACACAACTGCTGTTGCTGTCCGAGAAGCGTGTAAAGCCACCTGTAAAGAGCTCATGGATGAATGTTTGACACCTCCAACTACACCTCTACAGTGGCTGGCTATTGACGAGGGTTTCTTCAGGAAATGGCAATTTCTGATCTGTTGTGGTGCCCTTGAGGACAAGCATACTGCTTGTGTCCTCCTGGTACAGGAAGCATGTGCCGCAATTATAAATGATTCTTTAGTGTTGTTCTCCTTGCCTTGGTTGATTCAGACTCCAAGTTCATCTAGGCAGACATCAGTGGTAGGTAGAGATAAAAATCAATTAAAAATTTTAATTAAATAATTTAATTGAAGATGGCACAATAGGCCTTCCTGACCCACGGCCACTCCCACATGACACAGAAGCCGTACCATTCTCTTGGGTTGGAGATGATGCCTTTGCTTTGTATCCTATTCTGATGAAACCATACGCTCATCACCACCTCACAGACTAAGAACAGAGCTTCAATTACAGACTGCCATGTGCAAGAAGAGGGTAAAAAATGCACTTGGAATGCTAGCAAATTGGTTCCAGGATCTCCTGGCGACAATGCACCACAGTCCGAGGACTGTGTGACTCTTGTCCAAACCTGTATGGTGCTCCATAATCTTATGCGGAATAGATGCCCCGACCTCCAGAATAACATCATTGATCTTGAAGATATCCCCACTTGGCAGTTGGTGCCTGGAGCGTGGAGGCAAGGGAACAATCTGCAGGATATAAAAATCCATAGAGGGCACAATACTGCAAATAACCCCGGCAAGATCCAAAGGAACTTACTGAAGTATTGGTGCAATTCCGAGGCGGGTGCAGTGCCATGGCAGAGAGAAATGTGCTACATTTGAACATTGTGTATAATTATATGCACATTGTAAGTTGGAAGTCTCATGTTTAAATTTGTTCATTTGTCAAAACTGATTTGTTAGAAGACATGAAAATTTATTATGTTCTAAATAATAAAACTGTTAAACAATCTTTAAATTTTCTTCTGTCTTTACTTAACAACATATAAAAATTATTGTAACTTATGTGTAATAGGACTGAAAAATACTTATTTTTAATGCGATTGAAAATTATTCTAAGTTGTGTTTACCAGGACAGGAGCGGCTGCAGTCCTCGGACAGGCAGGACAGTGTGTCGTGGCTTTGTGTGGTGGTGAGGTGGTTGCTGTTGGAACTTCTGTTGTTGCTTGACCCAATCCTCTTCAGCTCCATTTTCATATTTTGTCAACACCCGGCAGATTTCATCCTTTGCTTTTCTGTAGCTCCATTCAGACATGGTGTTTAAGGAGTCCCGGACATAGGATGCGAAGGCGTTCCTAGCTGTGCTGGGGTGCTGCTCTTTACACTTTTGCAGTTCTTCCATGTGGGCCCGACTCTCCTCTGCTCGTTCCTGCATTAGCAGTAACATTCGGTCCATCTTGCCTTCTTTGATACTTTGCCTTCTTGGACCAGTTGAAGTGGAAGTCCTCGGTTCGCCTTCAGAGTCTACGTCCGCGGCCTCCTGTGCAGCAGCAGCTTCAGCAGCATTCAAGATACTCGAGTGCTCAAGCATAACAGCCTCCACCTGCAGAGACAAAATCAGAAACAAAGGTAAGTTTTATTGGAAGTTTAAAAAACATGTAATTAATGTAATAAATTTAGGTAATTAAAGTAATGTTTGTACTTGCACTTGGATGCCATGATGAACCATCCACCCCTTCACTGGGCATGCTCCGCCCACTTATGCTCCATCCCACTCTAAAAATTATGTCCAACAACTAAAAACATGTGCACTTAAAGGGCAACTGAATTATGGTGCTATTTGGGTGGGGGGAAAAAACAAAAAAACCAAGTTGGGTCTTAAACCTGCAGTGATTGGATGTTAAAGCACACGTCTTACGACTTAACCACCATCTATTGTTGCGCAGTATGCGACAACATTAGAATCCAAAGATGCCTCCGGAAGCAGCTGCAACAGCCACAATGAGCAAACAGAGCAGGCTCGAAACATCATCTTGGAAAACGTAGACAACCTCTCTAGGATGACCACATTTTGATTAGCAAAAACCAGGACACTCAGCCCAGCAATGAGATACTCAAATGATACTCAAGTGCTGGTCAACTTAATGGCCCAATGCAAAACAATGAAAACCAGAACACTGCCATCACTTTCTAAAAGACAACCCAGGACAGGACAATCCCTGGGAAGTCAGGACATTTGGTCACCCTAAACCTGTCAGCATCCATGAAGAAAATGGACAATCCTGTTCAAGAAGAGACCAGGAATCGGCTCAGACAAGACACGAAGGACATTGCTCAGGAGCTTGGAGCAGAAAAAAAAAAAAGAAGAAAAAAAAAAAGCTGAGCATTTACGGATCCACAAATTTTTATGAAGACATACTTTAGGGTTATTTAGGGTCTGCTCCTTTCTCTGTCCTCGACCAAAGCAGCATCAACATCTGGAGTTGGTCCCCAAGTGCAGGACTCTGTCTGCCCACTGAATTAATATTGTAGTGATGAATAAATTCTGGGGGCAAAGATAATTATTCTTCGTCTGCTCGTAACCAGAGCTGTTCTTACTCGTGTACAACAGGTTACCGATGTTGACCTTTTCGTGCCAAGTGTTGGATTAAAATAAACCAAACCTCTACTTGCCACTATCCGGTTATTAAGTGTGACGTAACGCATCATGTGATTTTCGACTTCCGGCTCCAAACATCCAAACGATCTGATCAGGCTGCACTTACACCATTGCACATGGACAACAGCATTAACATCGCAACATAAAACTCTTTGTATATTCTGCCTAAAACTCTCCTGGATATATTAACTGGGTTTTTAGACGTTGTTACTGTGTTTGTTTTATGTAAAAATGTCAGATGCTCAGGTTGTTTTCTCCGTTATTTTCAATGGGAGTTGCTGCGAGCTGTGATCGCTTCCTGTTCATGTCGTTCGGGGAGAAAGTGAAGTTTGCACTTTAATGTCCTGTTTATTGTAATAAATAATTTTTATTAACAAACAGACATGTATATTTTACCTGTGCATAATAAAATAAGTAAAAGAAAAAAAAAGTTTTATTAAGTGTTCTGACCATAGAAACAGACGAATGCGGTTAACGGAGGTGGAGGCGGAGAAGGGAGGGACGGAGGTTTGCGCACAATGTAAATATAATCTAAACTTAAACTGTAAATCCTTAAAAGGATCAAACAAACGTATCTGAATCTTGGAGGTCTTTGGAGCCGAAAACAGATTTATCACGTGATGCGTTACGTCAGCGCTTAACAACCGGATACACAAATCACTGCCACCAGAATCCTTTCAGTTACCTTTGTTCATTTCTAAATTCCAAGTCCCTGCTGATCTTGGACACAGGAAGACGAAACATCGAGGGTGGTGATGTCACTTTCCTTCAGGAATAAATTATCCAGAGATTTTACAGAATATGGAGAAATGTTACATGCACACATCATCCTGTTGCGTAAGTACGAGGTCTGTTAGAAAAGTATCTGACCTTTTTATTTTTATTTTTAAAACATGATGGATTTGAATCACGTGTGCTTGCATGAGCCAACCTTGAACCTTCGTGCGCATGCGTGAATTTTTTTCACGCCTGATGCGGGACCGTCGTGTGACTATCCGAGAAATTGCAGAAGAAGTGGACATCAGCACTTTTTCGGCACATTCCACCGTGACAGAAGATTTGGCCATGAAAAGGAGTTGCGGCGAAATTCATGTTGATGGCTTCGGCACGAAGCTTCTGACGGCGGAGCAAAAGCGCCTTTGTGTTGAAGTCTCACAGGACATGTTGTGACATGCCCACCTCTTCCACAATTTCTCGGATAGTCACACGATTGAAAAGCCACCGAAAGCCATCCGAATCTTCTAAATGGTGGAAGAGGGGGGCATCATTTTTCGGAGTCCAGCATGTCCTGTGAGACTTCAACATGAAGGCGCTTTTGCTCCGTCAGCAGCGGCACGAATTTTGCCGCCACTCCTTACTTCTTACTTACTAGACTTCTTCATCAGCATCTGTTAGCAGTTGTTTCAGCCTGTCCCTCAGCTGTTGGGCTTTAGACATGTTTGTAGAAAACCTTTAAAAGACACAAAAACAGTTATTGACAAGTGAATTGATGAATCAGTGAATTATCAGGAGGAGAACAAGTGAAGAGATTTTGTGACAACTGTAATTCATCCCGGTTCTTTATGTAATATACTGCCCCTTACAAAAAAAAAAAAAACAAACCCAAATCAATATATTCCTCAGTTTGAATTTTTTCTAAGTCACGTTGAAACCAGACCCGGGTCCCCAAAAACAGAGCCCACAGATGGACTCCATTTTGTGAAAATGGACCACGAACATGGATGACACAATATCTTTATGTGGGCGTGACAGTGGGTGGGTTTTAGTCTTACAAACCTAATCTTACTGGTTCCCCACAGACTGAGGGGAAGCTCCACCCATTGTCTTCAACCAAGTTGTTTGATACGCGATGGAACCTAATTCCTTTGTTTCTGATCAGATAAAACCAGTTCAGAAAAGCTGACATACATACTCAAGCAGACGACCAAAAACAACCATTTAAGCAGAGCAGATACCTGACATCCAACATGAAATCATAGAATAAGGAATTAACACAGATATTATCTAACACAGGGTTCTCCCCAGACAATGGAACAACGGCCTCGTGCCATTATACTGCCATCTAATGCCACTATACTGAGTGACGTCATTTCGTGATGTTTTAGCACGAAACTTGGTGGGAATCTGACGGCACACAAACCCATTTTTGGGGGAAATTACACATAAACAATGTCAGCTCTTGATTTTATCCAGTTTACATCCAGATGACACAAACCATAACAAAACACAAATGTTACACAAAGCCCGATGATCAGAAGATGATCTCTGCAGTTTTTGTTTCATCTTGATGAGGACCACAGCCTGTGTGGGGCGTTAAGTCAACTCGACTTCTTGGCATCGTTATAGATGATAAACGTGGATGGTGTGAACATACTGATCAGTGCCAAAAGAAGATTAGAAGTGGGATATATGTGCTTAACATGAGTAAGAATTCTCTTTCCACTTTAAACAAGAAAATGTTCTAGTTTAATTCATTCACATCTGCTCTATGACAGTGTGCTTTGGGGAATAGCACATAAAAAAAAATAACAAAACAAAAAAAACTTAAAGACTGTACTTTAAGAACATGACTGTGTTCTTGCTCTGGGGGTTGATAAGGTTAGACCTTATTTGTGTGAAGCACCTTGAGCCAACTTTGATGTGATTTGGTGCTATATAAATGAAAATACGAGGTCTGTGATGAAAAAAGAGGTCCTTTTTATTTTTTTCAAAAAATAAATGGATTTGATTCATATGTTTTTACGTCAGACATGCTTGAACCCTCGTGCACATGCGTGAGTTTTTTCACGCGTGTCGGTGACGTCATTTGCCTGTGGGCAGGCCTTGAGTGAGGAGTGCTCCACCCTGCCCGTCGGAATCTCTTTGTCTGAATAGCCACTGCGGACGGCGCGCGTGGCTTTATCAAAATTTTTTCTGGACCTGTGAGGGATATCCGAGTGGACACTATTCGAGAAATTAAGCTGGTTTTCGGTGAAAAGTTTAATGGCTGATGAGAGATTATGGGGCGTTTCTGTCGCTGTAAGGACTTCCCACAGAGCGGGATGTCGCGCAGCGCTTCCAGGCGCCGTCGTCGGCCTGTTTCGACCTGAAAACATTCTAATTTAAGGCTTAATTCACCCAGGACATCGTAAGAGAACAGAGAAGATTCAGAAGAGGCCGGCATGAGGACTTTATGCGGACATTCCACTGTTTAAGGACATTTTGTAATGAAAGACGTGAGCGCAAATTCGCCGAGTCGTTTGCGTGACGACTCGGCGATTCTGTGTGCGCCACGACAGGAAAAACACCTCTGTGTTGAAAACCATTTGTAAAATTCAGGCGGCTTTTGATGGCTTTCAACAAGTGAGTAACTGAGAAATTGTTTAACAGCTTGGGCATGTTCCAACTTGCCCGTTAAGGTTTCCAACGGAGGTGTTTTTCCTGTTGCGACCCCCCGCAGGAGGGTCCGGCCCGACATGCGACTCTGCCCGCACATTCTTTCATTACAAAATGTCCTTTAACAATGGAATGTCCGAATAAACTCCTCATGCCGACTTCTTCTGAAAGTTCTCTGACGACTTCCTGGGTCAACAGAGCCTGAAATGTGGAAGTTTTCAACTTGAAACGGCGAGACGCTGCCGCCTCGAAGCGCAGATCGCCGTCAGGCGTCATGGGCTGTCCTACAGACCAAAATCTCTCATCAGCCGTTAAAATTTTTACTGAAAACCAGATGAATTTATCGAATGGTGTCCACTCAGTTGTGCCTTACAGTTTTTGAAAAAAATTTTTATCAAACAAAGCAGCAGTCTCTGAGCCATTCCTAAACAATGAAAAAACGACGAGAGGGTGGGCGACTCCTCACTGAAAGACTGCCCACAGGAGAATGACGTAACCGACAGGCGTGAAAAAACTCTTGCATGCCCACGAGGGTTCAAGCATGTCTGATGTAATCACACGTGATTCAAATCCATATGGTTTTTGAAAAAAATAATAAGGTCCGTTACTTTTATCACAGACCTCGTATATTGAAATTGAAGAACATGCTCCAGTGTGCCATCATGTTGCAACTTAGTTAAAATTTCCATCAGAATCATTCAGTTTGTGATAAAAGCATAACATTTAGCACACATATTCTAAATTAATGTGTTTATTTTCAGATATGGAGACATCCTGGAGCTGACCTCTAATGAGCTGCAGGGGTCAAAATTTAAAAATTCTCCAATCATGTTGAAAACTATACCACATTATTTGTCTGATCATAAAGATTCCAAAAAGGCATAGTTTGGACTATCTATGACTGAATGTGCTGGAGTTAATTGGAAAAACAGCAAATATGGTGACAAAGGTCATTATTGCTATTACTTATATCAGCTTGGGACTCCAACGAGGGCGGGTGCATCTCTCTCCACTGTCCCTTATCTCTCTGCTTTTAACCTTCAAGTCCCTACTTCACCAGACTGTGAATTCCTCAACTCTATATTGGATTCTGGATCTATTGGACTACTATTGGATTAACCATGGAATTGATCAGCTGTTCTCTGAACGCTATTGACACCATTTTTTCTACAAGAAGGTCAGGACCAGGGGATCCTGCCTGCCCAGATGGAACGTATCCTGCGGGCTATGTCCTCGACTCCTGGAGTTCCTGGCGTGTGGCATGCTTGGCGCCTTTCTCCATTGAGGATGTCGAGGATTTATTCATTTTTGGTCTCATAGTAGCAGGGCTGGTACTTTTTGGCTTATGTGCTGCCCTGATCTACCGGAAAATTGACAAGAACCACGGGGTCCTCGCTTGTCCGTCATGATTAATGAGGTTGGCAAGGCAGTGCATTCTCAGACTGCGTTGACTCTTGAACTCCGACGCAAATTGGATGACACCTTGGAGCTGATGCGTGCCTTACCGTTGAAGCTGAAGTCTTCAGAGGCCGGTGAAAATTCTTAATTCAATATTGGGCATATTCTTAATTCATAATTGGGATTTGGCTGTGCGAGTGGAACTGTTAATAGTGTTTTTCACTGCTCGGCTGCAACACTACAGGCTATCTAGCATCAAGGTCAATTGCCCACTGTTTACCTCCAGAGGAATTTAACCAGGCTCTGGTGAGATTATTCAGCTCCATTCTTATCTCAACCCACAAGGACAATAAACTGACAGACTTACACATGGACTGAAGCATGCTCCAGTTTTCTCCTCTCACCTCTTTCCTGCCCCACCCTTCCTGTGGCTGGCCTCCGTTCTTTCCCAAGCTGGCAGGCAGCTTGAGTTGATAGTTGCAGTGGCTACCAAAACACTCACATCGCCTCAATTGGAAAACGGACCGTTTCAAGTTTAGTGCACAGAAACAATGTCAAATGGCCTGTTTATGAGTTGTCCTAATTCTGATGTGTGCCATTATTACGGTAAACAAGTAATAATTGTAGATCAATTGCTGTTTGTATGTGGAATGTGAGTGTGGAAATCTGAAATTTCCCCACTGAGGGATGAATAAAGGCTTATCTAATCTAACCTGTTAATCACAATATGAATATTCAAATACGACAAACCATTTGTCCTGTATCATAGCTACATGTAAGACGTATGCAGAAAAAAGGCATGAAAATCAGTTTAGTAATCAGAGTTACGATGGATTGTTCTAATAGACAGCAGCGGTTGATGCAGCATCTCCTCTTTATAATGTCTATGGTCAACTCATAAAACTGATAGATCACACCTGTGTTAAAGCAGGGCTCGACAATAGCACTGGTCCGATGGCCCGGCTGCCTTTTTTACATGTTCCGGGCCAGTGAAGTTCATATTTCACTGGTCCATATGGGCCAGTAAGAATTAAATTAAAATCGCTTTTGGCAAATTTATTAGTCTAACCGTGAAGAAATCTGTCAAAATACATGTAGAAACTGAACATTTTCGCTACATCATCCGCCATGTTTGTTGTGGCAGCTACGGCGCATACGTGGGGGCCGTCTTCATCTCTTTCCGTGCCACTTCGGCAATGTTCCGAACATTGCCGAAGTGCAGACGAACCTGCAGACGAACTTACTCTGCAGGAGCATCTTCTGATGTGGTGCGAATTTTGCTTCAACATCGACGCATCATTTTCGCTTACACAAGATCGATTGCAGTGAATATTATGAATTTCTTGAAACCTCCTGCCCCTGGGCAGAAACCAGGGAAGCAAAGGAAAGAACAGCTATCACCCTCAAAACAAGCACAGAAGAGGAAGGCTGCTGATGCTGAATATGAGAAGGGTGAGGAGAACTTGGCAAGTTTCCTGGAAGAAAAGATGTCCATGGCTGGAGCGTGATGAGGAGAGCGAGGTTGTCTTCTGTGAAATTTACTGGGTCAACGCAAGTTGCCAGTTAGAGTATTGTATATTTACTGGGTCAATGCGGCGACCGTCGGTTCGGCGTGGGTGTGAAAGTATGGGCCAGTGATATTTTCATCCGGGCGAGTAACTTTCAAATTCTACTGGCCCTGTAGGCCAGTGCATAAATTGCCTTATTGTCAAGCCCTGTAAAGGAATTGTCACGTATAAAAAAAAGCTGCACCAGACATAAAAATCAGTCTGGTGTAAGCAGGGATATTCCATGGAACATCAACAAATGTCAAACAATTTAAGCAAAATTATCTGAGAAAACAGAGTGAACACCCCGACTATACTAAAATACGAAATGAATGAAATGGCGCAAAATGGAGCCGAATAATCACGAAATGGGGGGTGAAAAGTAACGAAATGGAGCAGACTGACTTATTGAGGTTTCATCTCTTCAACACCAGATGGCGCACCTGCCCCAACTACATGAACTGAGCGCATCTCACAAAAACAAAAGCTAAAGAATTAAATAAAAGTAATTATTTGAAGTCAGTCTGGTTCAGTCTGCTCCATTTCGTTACATTTTACTTAAATTCGTGATTATCAGGACCCAAATACCCTAAACTTGAAAATCGTCATGACGGCGCTGAGAATGTAACAACCTGGTGCAGCGCCGTTTCCATTGTTTAAACAGAGACCTGAATACAAATGTTTAGTGGACAAACCTGCTCTGGATCAGAGAACTTCAGCCTTGAAAACAGCTTCCAGCACGTTGACTAGTTTCTTCTCTTCTTTAAATCCACTCGTTTCTTCTTGCTGCTCTGCGATCTGTTTGTTTCTACCAACTCAAATATCTCAGCATTAGCAGCAGTTAGCCGCTGTTTCAACAACCTTCTCAGCTCTTTCACCTTTTCTTCTTCTTCCGGTTTACTGTCGACCTTTGTGCTTCTGGAGCTCTTCAAAAAACATATTCGAGGATCAGAGTGAAGTTTGATCTGTTCAGAGAAGAGTTTCCAGCGTCTCCAGCTAACTACCTTTAGCCTCGCCCGCCAAAAGGAAAGTTCTTTTTCTTCTTCTTCTAATAGATTCCGGCAGGCAGTACGCCGGCGTAGCGTAATGTTGCCGCCCACAGGTAATAGTTAAATACTTTATCTTATTTTACACTGTTGAATAGACATTGGTGGAATGGAGGAACTTAATCACAGCTTTGTCCACTAAATGCGAGTAACTGCTCTCAGAAAAAAATTGACCTAAAAGAAAACACAGTCAATCCAAAGTCTGACAAATCTTTAAATAATTTCCGCCTATCACTAGAATACATAGGACAGCACATTAGGAAAGTTCTTCTTCGTTGGATTCTTCTTCTATCGAGTTTTTTGGCGTTTTGGAAACCACATGGTGCATTACTGCCACCAATTGTTGGGGTGTGGAGCATTAATGAAGTCTGATGTATGTTTTATTAATGAGGAAATGTGGTTGATAAGGGAGGGGGAGAAAAAAGGTGGAGGAAATTACACTGTACTATATTCTGTTGAATAACTCTGTTCCCTTTAAATATGATAATACGCCTCCAAGCTGGTGGTATCAGTGTAGAAAAAGAAAGTAACCCCTTGAGTGTTCAACTGTTCTGTCCTGGTGTTCTGTCATTGTCTAATAGAATTCTTCTTTGTCTGTTATGTTCTTGTCACTCCAGTAACACGTGCTCAGCCGTCTCTTCTGCTGCATCTCAAACACTGAGCGGTTTCATGTTTTCTAATGATGTTGAGAGTTTGATTTAAACCTGTGTGATCTATACGTAGTCGTGTGATTACTTCTTCTTCCCTGTGACTCCATCTGTCTCCTTGATCCAACCTGTCCCTGAATTTTATATAAAAGCCGGCCCTTAGATTCTCTGCCCCGTTGCTTTTGTCACACTTTGTTCATTTCTGTCTTGATGATCGTTTTAACTTCAGATTTAATAAGTGGAATGTTGATCTGTGTTTCTGATTTCAGAGCTGCTTTTAGATAGAACCCACATGAAACATACTGAAATATTCTGTTGTTGTAGTTTAAATCAGCTTTGAAGAATCTCATTGATCAGGTTTGGTCTGCAAACAGATTTGTCATTTGAAACGTGGATTAATGCTGCCATTGAATCTGAACAGATGACCTGGTGACAGAACTTCAGCTCCTCTACCCACCACAGTGCAAGAAAAATTTCTAGCAATTCCACAGAAAAGACAGCTTTAGCAACTTATCAAATTGGGGAATGTAAACCGCTGTGTCTGTCTTTTCTGTAACTGGATCTTTAGATCCATCTGTAAATATTTCAATCAATCAATCAATCAATTTTTTTATATAGCGCCAAATCACAACAAACAGTTGCCCCAAGGCGCTTTATATTGTAAGGCAAGGCCATACAATAATTATGTAAAACCCCAACGGTCAAAACGACCCCCTGTGAGCAAGCACTTGGCTACAGTGGGAAGGAAAAACTCCCTTTTAACAGGAAGAAACCTCCAGCAGAACCAGGCTCAGGGAGGGGCAGTCTTCTGCTGGGACTGGTTGGGGCTGAGGGAGAGAACAAGGAAAAAGACATGCTGTGGAGGGGAGCAGAGATCGATCACTAATGATTAAATGCAGAGTGGTGCATACAGAGCAAAAAGAGAAAGAAACAGTGCATCATGGGAACCCCCAGCAGTCTACGTCTATAGCAGCATAACTAAGGGATGGTTCAGGGTCACCTGATCCAGCCCTAACTATAAGCTTTAGCAAAAAGGAAAGTTTTAAGCCTAATCTTAAAAGTAGAGAGGGTGTCTGTCTCCCTGATCTGAATTGGGAGCTGGTTCCACAGGAGAGGAGCCTGAAAGCTGAAGGCTCTGCCTCCCATTCTACTCTTACAAACCCTAGGAACTACAAGTAAGCCTGCAGTCTGAGAGCGAAGCGCTCTATTGGGGTGATATGGTACTACGAGGTCCCTAAGATAAGATGGGACCTGATTATTCAAAACCTTATAAGTAAGAAGAAGAATTTTAAATTCTATTCTAGAATTAACAGGAAGCCAATGAAGAGAGGCCAATATGGGTGAGATATGCTCTCTCCTTCTAGTCCCTGTCAGTACTCTAGCTGCAGCATTTTGAATTAACTGAAGGCTTTTTAGGGAACTTTTAGGACAACCTGATAATAATGAATTAGAATAGTCCAGCCTAGAGGAAATAAATGCATGAATTAGTTTTTCAGCATCACTCAGACAAGACCTTTCTGATTTTAGAGATATTGCGTAAATGCAAAAAAGCAGTCCTACATATTTGTTTAATATGCGCTTTGAATGACATATCCTGATCAAAAATGACTCCAAGATTTCTCACAGTATTACTAGAGGTCAGGGTAATGCCATCCAGAGTAAGGATCTGGTTAGACACCATGTTTCTAAGATTTGTGGGGCCAAGTACAATAACTTCAGTTTTATCTGAGTTTAAAAGCAGGAAATTAGAGGTCATCCATGTCTTTATGTCTGTAAGACAATCCTGCAGTTTAGCTAATTGGTGTGTGTCCTCTGGCTTCATGGATAGATAAAGCTGGGTATCATCTGCGTAACAATGAAAATTTAAGCAATACCGTCTAATAATACTGCCTAAGGGAAGCATGTATAAAGTGAATAAAATTGGTCCTAGCACAGAACCTTGTGGAACTCCATAATTAACTTTAGTCTGTGAAGAAGATTCCCCATTTACATGAACAAATTGTAATCTATTAGACAAATATGATTCAAACCACTGCAGTGCAGTGCCTTTAATACCTATGGCATGCTCTAATCTCTGTAATACAATGTTATGGTCAACAGTATCAAAAGCAGCACTGAGGTCTAAGAGAACAAGCACAGAGATGAGTCCACTGTCCGAGGCCATAAGAAGATCATTTGTAACCTTCACTAATGCTGTTTCTGTACTATGATGAATTCTAAAACCTGACTGAAACTCTTCAAATAGACCATTCCTCTGCAGATGATCAGTTAGCTGTTTTACAACTACCCTTTCAAGAATTTTTGAGAGAAAAGGAAGGTTGGAGATTGGCCTATAATTAGCTAAGATAGCTGGGTCAAGTGATGGCTTTTTAAGTAATGGTTTAATTACTGCCACCTTAAAAGCCTGTGGTACATAGCCAACTAACAAAGATAGATTGATCATATTTAAGATTGAAGTATTAAATAATGGTAGGGCTTCCTTGAGCAGCCTGGTAGGAATGGGGTCTAATAAACATGTTGATGGTTTGGATGAAGTAACTAATGAAAATAACTCAGACAGAACAATCTGAGAGAAAGAGTCTAACCAAATACCGGCATCACTGAAAGCAGCCAAAGATAACGATACGTCTTTGGGATGGTTATGAGTAATTTTTTCTCTAATAGTTAAAATTTTGTTAGCAAAGAAAGTCATGAAGTCATTACTAGTTAAAGTTAATGGAATACTCAGCTCAATAGAGCTCTGACTCTTTGTCAGCCTGGCTACAGTGCTGAAAAGAAACCTGGGGTTGTTCTTATTTTCTTCAATTAGTGATGAGTAGAAAGATGTCCTAGCTTTACGGAGGGCTTTTTTTATAGAGCAACAGACTCTTTTTCCAGGCTAAGTGAAGATCTTCTAAATTAGTGAGACGCCATTTCCTCTCCAACTTACGGGTTATCTGCTTTAAGCTACGAGTTTGTGACTTATACCACGGAGTCAGGCACTTCTGATTTAAAGCTCTCTTTTTTAGAGGAGCTACAGCATCCAAAGTTGTCTTCAATGAGGATGTAAAACTATTGACGAGATACTCTATCTCACTTACAGAGTTTAGGTAGCTACTCTGCACTGTGTTGGTATATGGCATTAGAGAACATAAGGAAGGAATCATATCCTTAAACCTAGTTACAGCACTTTCTTAAAGACTTCTAGTGTAATGAAACTTATTCCCCACTGCTGGGTAGTCCATCAGAGTAAATGTAAATGTTATTAAGAAATGATCAGACAGAAGGGAGTTTTCAGGGAATACTGTTAAGTCTTCTATTTCCATACCATAAGTCAGAACAAGATCTAAGATATGATTAAAGTGGTGGGTGGACTCATTTACTTTTTGAGCAAAGCCAATAGAGTCTAATAATAGATTAAATGCAGTGTTGAAGCTGTCATTCTCAGCATCTGTGTGGATGTTAAAATCGCCCACTATAATTATCTTATCTGAGCTAAGCACTAAGTCAGACAAAAGGTCTGAAAATTCACAGAGAAACTCACACAATAATGACCAGGTGGACGATAGATAATAACAAATAAAACTGGTTTTTGGGACTTCCAATTTGGATGGACAAGACTAAGAGTCAAGCTTTCAAATGAATTAAAGCTCTGTCTGGGTTTTTGATTAATTAATAAGCTGGAATGGAAGATTGCTGCTAATCCTCCGCCCCGGCCTGTGCTACGAGCATTCTGACAGTTAGTGTGACTCGGGGGTGTTGACTCATTTAAACTAACATATTCATCCTGCTGTAACCAGGTTTCTGTAAGGCAGAATAAATCAATATGTTGATCAATTATTATATCATTTACCAACAGGGACTTAGAAGAGAGAGACCTAATGTTTAATAGCCCACATTTAACTGTTTTAGTCTGTGGTGCAGTTGAAGGTGCTATATTATTTTTTCTTTTTCAATTTTTATGCTTAAATAGATTTTTGCTGGTTGTTGGTGGTCTGGGAGCAGGCACCGTCTCTACGGGGATGGGGTAATGAGGGGATGGCAGGGGGAGAGAAGCTGCAGAGAGGTGTGTAAGACTACAACTCTGCTTCCTGGTCCCAACCCTGGACAGTCACGGTTTGGAGGATTTAAGAAAATTGGCCAGATTTCTAGAAATGAGAGCTGCTCCATCCAAAGTGGGATGGATGCCGTCTCTCCTAACAAGACCAGGTTTTCCCCAGAAGCTTTGCCAATTATCTATGAAGCCCACCTCATTTTTTGGACACCACTCAGACAGCCAGCAATTCAAGGAGAACATGCGGCTAAACATGTCACTCCCGGTCTGATTGGGGAGGGGCCCAGAGAAAACTACAGAGTCTGACATTGTTTTTGCAAAGTTACACACCGATTTAATGTTAATTTTAGTGACCTCCGATTGGCGTAACCGGGTGTCATTACTGCCGACGTGAATTACAATCTTACCAAATTTACGCTTAGCCTTAGCCAGCAGTTTCAAATTTCCTTCAATGTCGCCTGCTCTGGCCCCCGGAAGACAATTGACTATGGTTGCTGGTGTCGCTAACTTCACATTTCGCAAAACAGAGTCGCCAATAACCAGAGTTTGATCCTCGGCGGGTGTGTCGTCGAGTGGGGAAAAACGGTTAGAGATGTGAACTGGTTGGCGGTGTACACGGGGCTTCTGTTTAGGGCTACGCTTCCTCCTCACAGTCACCCAGTCGGCCTCCTTTCCCGGCTGCTCGGGATCTGCCAGAGGGAAACTAACGGCGGCTAAGCTACCTTGGTCCGCACCGACTACAGGGGCCTGGCTAGCTGTAGAATTTTCCACGGTGCGGAGCCGAGTCTCCAATTCGCCCAGCCTGGCCTCCAAAGCTACGAATAAGCTACACTTATTACAAGAACCATTACTGCTAAAGGAGGCCGAGGAATAACTAAACATTTCACACCCAGAGCAGAAAAGTGCGGGAGAGACAGGAGAAGCCGCCATGCTAAATTGGCTAAGAGCTAGTAGCTACGCTAAGCTAGCGGATTCCTAAAAACACGCAAAGTGAATAATGTGTAAATAATTTAGAGGTGATTCAGCAGAAGGAGTGCTTTAGTTAAGGCACGTAAAGATTACACTGGGAAACAAATCGTAATCTAGATAACTAGATCAATCTAACTGCGCAGATTAAACAACTAACAGATACAGAAAAACACCGCTGTGCTCCGGAACAGGAAGTGATACAATACCGCAGTGAGAGCCAACCACCAGTCAATATTTGGATCATATCCATATATTTCATAATAAGGTATGGCTGAATGAGACAGTCCATCCCACTGTACTTATTACTTTCCTTTGAAAGTTTCTCCATCTCAAAGTCACCTTATAACGATGACACTATTGAATATTAAAAAAATGAAAAATTATTTAAAAATATGCAAAAAGACATTTTTCCAAACTGAGTGCAGTCGTACAACCAGAGGGAGCTCAATGATGTGTGATGTGAGTTTGTTGCACTACAAGCTTCAAATAAAATGTTACTGAGATTTTATTCAAATTTATTACTGTAAAAAAAAAAATCTTCAAAATTATATCATCGTACATCTTTCCAATCTAAGTGTTGTAGTACAGCCAGAGGGAGTTCATTGATGCGTGATGTGAGTTTGGTGACACTACAAACGATAAATTCAAAGGTTATTGAGTTTTTATTCAAATTTATTGGAATTTTAAAAAATTAAATTATACAAAAATATACAAAAGTTTATTTTCACACCTATGTGTTATCGTACAATCAGAGGGCGTTCATTGATGTGTGATGCGAGTTTAGTTGCACTACAAGCTATACAGTGCTGTGAAAAAGTGTTTGCCCCTTGACCTTTTACATGTTTTTTTAGGACATCAAAAAACAAAACAAAAAATTCAGGCTTTATATTTTAAAATGTCTAAAATCCATCCATCCATCCATTTTCTTCCACTTTATCCGGAGTCGGGTCGCGGGGGCAGCAGCTCAAGCAAAGTCGCCCAGACCTCCCGATCCACACACACCTCCCCCAGCTCCTCCGGGGGGAACCCCAAGGCGTTCCCAAGCCAGCAGAGAGATGTAGTCCCTCCAGCGTGTCCTGGGTCTTCCCCGGGGCCTCCTCCCAATGGGACGTGCCCGGAACACCTCTCCAGCGAGGCGTCCAGGGGGCATCCGGAAAAGATGCCCGAGCCACCTCAACTGACTCCTTTCGACGTGGAGGAGCAGCGGCTCGACTCCAAGCTCCTCCCGAGTGGCCGAGCTCCTCACCCTATCTCTAAGGGAGCGCCCAGCCACCCTGCGGAGGAAACTCATCTCGGCCGCTTGTACTTGCGATCTCGTTCTTTCTGTCATGAGCCAAATCTCATGACCATAGGTGAGGATTGGAACATAGATCGATCAGTAAATTGAGAGCTTTGCCCCCCTACTCAGCTCTCTCTTCACCACGACGGTCCGATACAGCGACCGCATCACTGCAGATGCTGCACCGATCCGTCTATCGATCTCACGCTCCATCTGTCCCTCACTCATGAACAAGACCCCAAGATACTTAAACTCCTCCACTTGTTGAGGCAAGGACACGCCACTGACCTGAAGAGGGCAAAGCACCTTTTTCCGGTCGAGGACCATGGCCTCGGATTTGGAGGTGCTGATTTTCATCCCGGACGCTTCACACTCGGCTGCAAACCGCCCCAGTGCACACTGAAGGTCCTGATTTGACGAAGCCAACAGAACCACATCGTCCGCAAACAGCAGAGACGAGATTCTGTGGTTCACAGAATCACAGGGTGCCTCGAGGGACACGGTCGAATGCCTTCTCCAGATCCACAAAACACGTGGACTGGTTGGGTGAACTCCCATGAACCCTCGAGCACCCGATGGAGTGTGTAGAGCTGGTCCAGTGTGCCACGACCAGGACGAAAACCACGCTGCTCCTCCTGAAACCGAGGTTCGACCACCGGTCGAATTCTCCTCTCCAGTACTCTGGAATAGACCTTACCGGGGAGGCTGAGGAGTGTGATCCCCCTATAGTTGGAACACACCCTCCGGTCCCCCTTCTTAAACAGAGGGACCACCACCCCGGTCTGCCAATCCAGAGGCACTGTCCCCGATCGCCACACGATGTTGCAGAGGCGTGTCAGCCAAGACAGCCCCACAACATCCAGAGACTTAAGGTACTCAGGACGGATTTCATCCACCCCAGGAGCCTTGCCACCGAGGAGCTTTCTAACCACCTCGGTGACTTCGACCTGGGTAATGGATGAGTCCGCCTCTGAGTTCCCAGTCTCTGCTTCCTCTTCGGAAGACGTGACGATGGGATTGAGGAGATCCTCAAAGTACTCCTTCCACCACCCGACAACATCCCCAGTCAGGGTCAACAGCTCCCGACCCGCACCGTAAACAGTGCTGGTGGAGAGCTGCTTCCGCCTCCTGAGGCATCGGACGGTTTGCCAGAATCTCTTCGAGGCCGACCGATAGTCCTCCTCCATAGCCTCCCCGAACTCCTCCCAGATCTGAGTTTTTGCCTCAGCGACTGCACGGGCTGCGGCACGCTTGGCCTGCCGGTATCTGTCAGCTGCCTCTGGGGTCCCACCTACCAACAAAGATAAGTAGGACTCCTTCTTCAGTTTGACGGCATCCCTTACTTCCGGTGTCCACCACCGGGTTCGGGGATTGCTGCCGCAACAGGCACTAGAGACCTTGCGACCACAGCTACGAGCAGCTGCATTGACAATGGAAGTGGAGAACATGGTCCACTCATACTCCATGTCTCCAACCTCCCCCGGGATCTGGGAGAAGCTCTCCCGGAGGTGGGAGTTGAAGACCTCGCTGACAGAGGGTTCCGCTGTCTAAAATCATGCCCTTTAAACTCACAGTGAAAAGTAATATCTACATTATGAATTAAAATAAATAAAAACTGAAAGCCGAAATGATGGCGTGAATAAGTAAGTGCCCCCTTTAGTATAGCACATGTAAACCATCACTTTTATATACAGTTTTCTTCGGACAAGTCAGGGGATGGATACATGAACATTCCCAAGACACTGACTATGTCTTGGACATTATTTACATGACTTATGAAGAAATACAAACAGTGTGGCACTCTATGGTAAATCTGTGTGGAGTAGATAGTTCTCAAAAACTGAGGGACTATATAAGAAGGTGGAGAGTGAGGAAAGCCACCAAGACACGAGGACAACCCTGAAGAAGTTATAGATTTCTCTGGCTGTGATTGAAGAAATTGTGCATAGTACAAGTTTTGCATTTTGTATCACCACTCCTGCCTTGAGTTGCACAGAGAATAATTTTCTTTCAACAAAACATCAGATCTATGCTTAAATCACAAATGTGCCTTCTGGCAAATTGTAGCTGAACTTTCAAGTGTTTCTTTTTCTTCTTTTTTTATAGAAACCGTCTCTATACCACGTCATCATGAAGCTGTATTACTGGTGATACACTTTTATCGAATGGCAAAACATCATAGCTTCTGTTTCTATAATAATATACCAGATTTATATCTTAGCCAACAAGTTATGATTTAATTTTACTACTAGTCTACATACTAAAATACGTATACTACAGTCTGTATTAATATTTAGGTTTTAGAAGCTAACTCCTATATATTATGTACCATATTTATTATATATGTTGTTTATTACCTTTATTATTTCTATATCAGTTATATATATTATGTCTTATGATATATTATTATATATACCCATTTTCTTGAGCTGCTTGGGTGGGTAGGGAGAGTTCCCATGGGATAAAAAAAGCTTTACAACCTACCATCCCTGGTTCTCAAGACCAGGCACCTAAGTGACTCTACTCTGTTCTACTCTTCTTTTTTATATATTTAGATATACCTTTGTATACTAGTATAGTTCCACCTTAGAATTGGAATATAGTATAGAAGACAAACCTTACTGAATTTTCATGTAAAAGGTCAAGGGGGCAAACACTTTTTCAAAGCACTGTAAATCAACAGTTATGAGATTTTATTTACATTTATCCCATGAGTGGATGTGGAGATGTCCTCTGTGAGGACACTGGATGTGGACATGTCCTCTACCTGACGATCTGTCTGTGAGCAGAAATTGATTTAACACAATCATGAGAGAACTCATGAGGAGGTGAGAGTGCAGAGGAGCTGCAGCCAGGCTGTGTGATTTATAGCTCAACAACAATGGAGCACAGCAGGAATCAGAAATTGGCGTCGGGTAGCGTTATATTTTGTGGGTGTGGCATCCAGTCATGTTAAGTACTGTTACGTTGCCTCAACTTGTGTGAAAACTACTTCCTTTCTGCACTACACTGAAAATCCGCTTACCTCGAGTGGACATATGATGAAAACACCAAATCAGGCTGGGAAGTGACCAACTTCATCACTAAACATGACAAACCATTAACAGAGGCGGAGCTTAACAAACACTGTGCCACACCATTGGTGGAGAACATTTGTCCTGAGAAGAAGCAACAAATTTCTGATGTTTGTTTGTCTCATAACACTGTGGCACAGAGGACTGAAGACACAACATCTGATATTAAAAATACAACTGAGGGACGGAGGTGAATTTAAAGCACAGATTCTTCTGACATCAATCAGTTACTGATTTTTTTTTTGAGTCTCTGATGATGACATGAACGTCACAGAAGAGCTGCCCTCCAAAAGTACTGGAACACTTGGTATTTCACATATTTTAATTTGTTTATGCCATTTCTAATACAAAAAATACAAGAAATTAAAATTTCTAAAATTATTTTCCTTAAACTAAAACTGAAATCAAATATCTACAAGTTGATATAAATTAATTAAAAATATAAAAACCAAGATGATCAAAAACTTTGGTATAATAGCTGTAAATTACTGGTTTTATTGCCAGTTTTTTATTTTCAGACAAATCAGGGGGATGGACACATGAACATTTCCAAGTCACTGAATATGTTTTGACTATATTTACATCAATTATTAAGAAATACAAACAGTATGGTACTCGATGGTAAATCTGTACGAAGCAGACAGTTCTGAAAAACTGACTGTGCAAGAAGCAGAAGAGTGAGGAAAGCCACCAAGACAACCCAGAAGAAGTTACTGTACAGGCTTCTGTGGCTGTGATTGGAGAAATTGTGCACAGTGCATGTTTTGCATTTTGTATCACCAGTTATACAGCTTCATGATGAAGTGATACAGAAGAGGATTTTCTTTCACCAAATGAAACCCAGGCTTCATCTCAGATGGACCTTCTGACAAAATGGAGCTGAACTTTCAGGTCTTTTTTGAAAGAAAATCCAGGCTGCCTCAAATCTTTTTCCTTGTGGATTTATATCAGATCAGCAAGACATAAATGGGTGATTCTTTAACTACGTGCACTATTGGCCTTGTAAATGTAATTTCCACCACACCATTGCCTTACAATATAAAGCGCCTTGGGGCAACTGTTTGTTGTGATTTGGCGCTATATACATGTGCTCTGATGTTACTGTTCATCTCCATAGAAACTACCCAAACAATCTGCTGTGAGGGCCGCCAGAAGAGGAGGTACTGCTGGCCCACCACCACCAGATGGCGCCCTGCCTGGAGTGCAGGCTTCAGGCTCGAGAGGGCGCTGCCGCCACGGACACAGCCGGGGGTGACAGCTGTTACTCATCATCTCATGACAGCTATCACCCATCTACACTTCATCATTCTCCTCCATAAAAACTGGACTTCATCTCCACCTCGTTGCCGAGATATCATCTACCAGTAGAGGTAACTTTCTCAGCAGTTGTTTTTGTCTTTTCAGACAGTGTTTGCTTCTGTATTGTTTGCAGTCAGTTCTGTGAGTGCTCGCAACTGGAGGCTGAGATTGTGATACGTGGAGAGCTGACGTCTTCGCTCCCCACGCCAAACTGTTGATAAGTACTCATTACTACTGCATGTGCCAGTTTTCTGGATTAGAGGTGGAGGTGGAATTCCCACCATTTGTTATTACTGGGTGTGCACACACCCACCTTTGATTGTTTCTGCTCCTCGCCAGCAGTACCAGATCCGACGCTCAGAGACGGTGGCCACCTGGGGACTCGGGACTTGGCGGCTCCAGTATTCTCCAGGTTCAGTGGCGGAGGAAATCGTGTGGTTCCGGTTCTTCTCAGGACAGACGTCTTCTATCCTCGAGCCTGCCCACACGTCACCTTTGTGATTGACTATTGTCTTACATTCTTAATCTGTTGTATTGTGGTTGTGCTTATTCACAACAGTAAAAGTGTTCATTTTTGACTCTATCATTGTCCGTTCATTTACGCCCCCCTGTTGTGGGTCTGTGTCACAACACTTTCCCAACAGGATATCTCGGCCAGCGTCATGGATCCCGAGGGGCGTCACCCAGCCGTTGAACAGCCAGTGGAAGAGCAGGGTGCACGGCCGTCTGCAGGAGGTGTGTTTGGTGAGTTGCAGCAAATCCTCACCGCCTTTACTGCTCAGATGGATCAGATGACCGAGCAAAACGTCATCCTTAATCGCAGGATGGAGGCTCTCACCGCACAGGTGGAAGCGCGCGCTCAGGGCGCTGCTGCAGCTCCTCCTCCTGCCGACCCAGTGCAGAATACAGACGTTCCACTGGTCGTTCAACGACCCCCCCCCCACCATCCCCTGAAGCATACATAAGCCCCCCCAGAGCCGTACGGGGGTTGTGTGGAGACGTGCACGGACTTTCTTATGCAGTGTTCGCTCATCTTTGCACAACGTCCCGTAATGTACGCGTCTGATGCCAGTAAGGTGGCTTATGTCATTAACTTGCTCATGAGGCACGCGTGAGGCACGCGCCTGGGCTACGGCGCTTTGGGAGCAAAATTCATGGCTCCTTCACACGTATGCTGGGTTTGTGAGGGAGTTCAGAACGGTTTTTGATCACCCTAATAGAGGAGAAACAGCTTCAACTGTGCTGCTGTCAATGAGACAGGGGCGCCGGAGCACAGCCGCTTATGCAGTCGACATCCGCATCGCGGCTGCGAGGTCCGGCTGGAATGACGCTGCGCTCCGCGCCACCTTCATAAACGGACTGTCGTCGGTCCTGAAGGAGCACCTGGTGGCTAAGGACGAACCGCGAGATTTAGATGGGCTTATCAATCTCGTTATACAGTTAGACAATCGGTTCGAGGAACGCCGTCGGGAGCGAGACGAAGGACGTGGCCGGGTACGCGCCGTCCCTCTCCCTTCTGGTTCCAAAAGGGTTCCGCCCTCCCCACGCTCCACAGCCGCAGCGCTCCGTGTGGCAACAGCTCCCCCTGCTGACGTTGCTAGGGAAACGCACAGGGCCAAAATGAGAACAGATGACAGAATGAGGAGGCTGGTCCGTGGGGAGTGTTTTCTCTGCAGCTCAAAAGAGCACATACAGAAAAACTGCCCCAAACGGCCAAAACGACAACACTCGCCCTTAGAGACTGGGCGAAGGGGGGGGGTCATAACATTCACGTGGGACACACACGTATTGCCACACGACTCTCAGTTACAATCCTGAGCGGGGATTTAACCCTTCAAGCCCCAGCACTGGTGGACACGGGGTCGGAAGAGAATCTGCTAGACAGCAGATGGACTAGGGAGGTAGGGCTCCCTCTGGTGGCGCTCCCTTCGCCATTGCAGGTGCAGGCACTAGATGGCACCCTTCTCCCCTTAATCATGCACAAGACACAACCAGTAACTCTGGTGGTGTCTGGAAATCATGGTGAGGTGATTGAGTTTTTTGTGACTCCTTCTTCCTCCCGCGTGATTTTGGGCTTCCCGTGGATGTTGAAGCACAATCCCCGGATTGACTGGCCGTCTGGGGTGGTGGTTCAGTGGAGTGAAACCTGCCATCGGGTGTGTTTAGGATCCTCGGTTCCTCCCGGTTTACATGCTAAGGAGGAGGTCAAAGTCCCTCCCAATCTGACAGCGGTGCCGGTTGAGTACCACGATCTTGCTGACGTCTTCAGCAAGGATCTGGCACTCACCCTTCCCTCGCACCGTCCGTACGATTGTGCCATTGATTTGATTCCAGGCGTGGAGTTTCCGTCCAGCAGGCTGTACAACCTCTCACGACCTAAGCGCGAATCAATGGAGACCTACATCCGGGACTCATTAGCTGCTGGGCTGATCCAGAATTCCACCTCCCCGATGGGTGCAGGTTTCTTTTTTGTGGGCAAGAAAGATGGCGGACTCTGTCCATGCATTGATTACAGGGGGCTGAATGAGATTACGGTTCGCAACCGATACCCGTTGCCATTGTTAGATTCCGTGTTCACCCCCTGCATGGAGCCAAAATATTTACAAAGTTGGATCTTAGGAATGCGTATCACCTGGTTTGGGTCCGGAAAGGAGACGAGTGGAAGACGGCATTTAACACCCCGTTAGGTCACTTCGAGTACCTGGTCATGCCGTTCAGCCTCACTAATGCCCCTGCAACGTTCCAAGCTTTGGTAAATGACGTCTTACGGGACTTCCTGCACCGATTCGTCTTCGTATATCTGGACGATATACTCATCTTTTCTCCGGACCCTGAGACTCATGTCCAGCATGTACGTCAGGTCCTGCAGCGGTTGTTGGAGAACCGGCCATTTGTGAAGGGCGAGAAGTGCGAGTTCCACCGCACCTCTTTGTCCTTCCTGGGGTTTATCATCTCCTGCAACTCCGTCGCCCCTGATCCGGCCAAGGTCACGGCGGTGAGAGATTGGCCCCAACCAACAAGCCACAGGAAGCTGCAACAGTTCCTCGGCTTTGCAAATTTCTACAGGAGGTTCATTAAGGGCTACAGTCAGGTAGTTAGCCCCCTGACAGCCCTGACCTCTCCAAAAGTCCCCTTCACCTGGTCGGATCGGTGTGAAGCCGCGTTCAAGGAGTTGAAACGACGGTTCTCGACTGCACCAGTTCTGGTGCAGCCCGACCCTAGTCGCCAGTTCGTGGTCGAAGTGGACGCCTCTGACTCAGGGATAGGAGCCGTGCTTTCCCAGAGCAGAGAGACCGATAAGGTTCTTCACCCGTGTGCCTATTTTTCCCACAGGTTGATCCCGGCCGAACAAAACTATGACGTCGGCAATCGAGAACTCCTTGCAGTGAAAGAGGCTCTTGAGGAGTGGAGACACCTGTTGGAGGGAGCGTCTGTGCCATTTGCGGTTTTCACTGACCATCGGAACCTGGAGTATATCAGGACTGCCAAGCGGCTGAACCCCAGGCAAGCCCGCTGGTCACTGTTCTTCGGTCGTTTTGACTTCCAAATCACTTACCGCCCCGGGACCAAGAACCAGAGATCGGATGCCTTGTCCCGGGTGCATGAAGATTAAGTCAAAACTGAGCTGTCGGATCCACCGGAGTCCATCATTCCAGAGTCCACTATCGTGGCAACCCTCACCTGGGACGTTGAGAAGACCGTCCGGGAGGCCCTGGAACGGAGCCCGGACCCTGGAACTGGTCCGAGGAACAGACTTTACGTCCCACCAGAGGCTAGAGCTGCAGTTCTGGATTTCTGTCACGGTTCCAAGCTCTCCTGTCATCCGGGGGTGCGAAGGACCGTGGCAGTTATCCGGCAGCGCTTCTGGTGGGTGTCCATGGAGGCCGACATCCGGGAGTATATCCAGGCCTGCACCACCTGTGCCAGGGGCAAAGCTGAGCACAAGAAGACCCAAGGGCTTCTCCAGCCGCTGCCAGTGCCTCATCGCCCCTGGTCCCATATCGGCCTGGATTTCGTCACGGGCCTCCCGCCGTCCCAGGGCAACATCACCATCCTCACGATAGTGGACCGATTCTCCATGGCGGCCCACTTCGTGGCCCTCCCGAAGCTCCCTACTGCCCAGGAGGCTGCGGACCTCCTGGTCCACCACGTCGTCCGTCTGCATGGGATACCAACTGACATTGTCTCGGATCATGGTCCCCAGTTTTCCTTTCAAGTCTGGAAGAGTTTCTGCAGAGAACTGGGGGCCACCGTGAGCCTCTCGTCCGGGTACCACCCACAGACGAACGGACAGGTAGAACGGGCCAACCAAGAGCTGGAACAGACCCTTCGCTGTGTGACATCCGCGCATCCGATGGCCTGGAGTAACCATCTGGCCTGGATCGAGTATGCCCATAACAGCCAGGTGTCTTCTGCCACCGGCCTCTCCCCATTTGAGGTGTGTCTGGGGTACCAGCCCCCATTGTTTCCCGTGGTGGAGGGAGAGATCGGTGTGCCCTCGGTCCAGGCCCACCTGCGGAGGTGCCGTCGGGTGTGGCGCACCGCCTGTTCTGCCTTGTTGAAGGCCCGGACGAGGGCTAAGGCCCATGCAGACCGCCGGCGGACCCCGGCCCCTGCATACCAGCCCGGGCAGGAGGTGTGGTTGTCTACGAAGGACATTCCCTTACAAGTGGACTCCCCGAAATTGAAGGACAGGTACATTGGCCCCTTCAAGATCCTCAAGGTCCTCAGCCCGGCCGCAGTGAAGCTCCAACTCCCAGCTTCACTGCGGATCTACCCCGTCTTCCATGTTTCCCGGATCAAACCACACCACACCTCATCCCTCTGTGCTCCCAGTCCGGCGCCGCCTCCTGCCCGCATCGTTGACGGGGAGCCAGCTTGGACCGTGCGCCGGCTCCTGGACGTCCGTCGGATGGGCCGGGGGTTTCAGTATCTGGTGGACTGGGAGGGGTATGGACCCGAAGAACGCTCCTGGGTGAAGAGGAGCTTCATCCTGGATCCGGCCCTCCTGGCCGATTTCTACCGCCGCCACCCGGACAAGTCTGGTCGGGTGCCAGGAGGCGCCCGTTGAGGGGGGGGTCCTGTTGTGTGGCCCCCAGAAGAGGAGGTACTGCTGGCCCACCACCACCAGATGGCGCCCTGCCTGGAGTGCAGGCTTCAGGCTCGAGAGGGCGCTGCCGCCACGGACACAGCCGGGGGTGACAGCTGTTACTCATCATCTCATGACAGCTGTCACCCATCTACACTTCATCATTCTCCTCCATAAAAACCGGACTTCATCTCCACCTCGTTGCCGAGATATCATCTACCAGTAGAGGTAACTTTCTCAGCCGTTGTTTTTGTCTGTTCAGACAGTGTTTGCTTCTGTATTGTTTGCAGTCAGTTCTGTGAGCACTCACAACTGGAGGCTGAGTTTGTGATACGTGGAGAGCTGACGTCTTCGCTCCCCACACCAAACTGTTGATAAGTACTCATTACTACTGCACGTGCCAGTTTTCTGGATTAGAGGTGGAGGTGGAATTCCCACCATTTGTTATTACTGGGTGTGCACACACCCACCTTTGATTGTTTCTGCTCCTCACCAGCAGTACCAGATCTGACGCTCGGAGACGGTGGCCACCTGGGGACTCGGGACTTGGCGGCTCCAGTATTCTCCAGGTTCAGTGGCAGAGGAAATCGTGTGGTTCCGGTTCTTCTCAGGACAGACGTCTTCTATCCTCGAGCCTGCCCACACGTCACCTTTGTGATTGACTATTGTCTTACATTCTTAATCTGTTGTATTGTGGTTGTGCTCATTCACAACAGTAAAAGTGTTCATTTTTGACTCTATCATTGTCCGTTCATTTACGCCCCCTGTTGTGGGTCCGTGTCATGACACTTTCCCAACACAATCTTTCATACAAACTTTTTAAAGGGACATTATTGTTGTGGTGGAAATTACGGCAATAGTGTGGGACAACATTTCGTTTAAAAAATCACAACAGTTGTATGACATTGAATACCTCAATTATGTTTTGATTATTTTACTGATATTTTATTCAGAGATATTTTAAAACATTAGAAAAAACATTTGTTTACTATTCATTTTTATCATTGAAGATCATAAGTCTGGGTGTGGGACAAGCACAAAACGGCAATATTTGCATATAATGATGCTGAAAAAAGGTGAAAAAGTCATCATAGACTACTAGAACAAATTTCTTAACACACTTTCATTGTAAAGATAACTATTAATTTGTGAAATTTCCCCTTTTTTCTTTTTTTCATAAAATATGATCAAGGGACAAAAGTGCCCGTAGTCTAAGAATCACCCAAATATGACACACACACATGTGTAAAATACATTACAGAACACTATGGAAATTTAGACAAATAAAAGTGTCTTCAGACATGATATTGGAAACATACAGAGAAATGTCAACAAGCACACGCTCAGTCCACTTTGTGAGGGGTTACACAATCTGAGGAGAGACTCATCACTCTCTCATCTCTTGTCTCTCTGATGGATTTCAACAGGAAATACAGGATTTCAGTGATTTTGACTATAAAAATGATCAAAACTCATTTGTGCACCACATCGAAATTACATTTAAAACATCCTCATGTGAAGCTCCTTGAGGAAGATCTGTTGTGGTCAAGGGGGAGGAGTCATAGTCAGAGAAGCAGTGGGGGGTCGTTGTGAGCAGGCTATAGTGGGGGGGGGAGCTGCAGACCTTTGACCTCCTGAGAGGCTGCAAAGTACATTTGGGGCTTAAATTACTGAGACCACAAGTTCTTTTTGCTCCAGATAAACTTTTTCTGCAAATGACCAAACATTCCTGTTTTGACCTTTGACCCCACTGCCACCTCTTCAGAGAGTTCAGTAACAGGTCAGCAAAATTATTCCATTGAAGATGCTGAAATATTGGAACAGAATATAAAGATTCACATTTGAACATCTAAATTACTTGGACCAACTTAAACTAAATCTCACATTCGCTGTGGTACAGAAATCCAACCTGGACGACCTCATTTCTTCATTTAAAATCAATTCAGAAAACTACAGCATTCACACTAGATCTAGTGTCTTGTCCTTGGTTGTTCCCTCGGTTGGATCCTTTGGGGCAACATCCTTTTCTTCTACTGATGCTACTTGATCTACAAACAAAATCCTGCAGGAAAAAAAAAATGGATTTTAAAAATAGGGTCAAACAATAGCAATTTTCCCTGATGGTCAAGTTTTACTGATAACTTTGTCTACTTTTAGACTTTGTTATTTAAAAATATACAGTTTCAATAATGTGTTAATACTTTTATTATGTCCTGTTGTTTTTATAAGACAGCAGTGAGACCAGCTATGTTGTGTTGCTGAGAGACGGTGACACCAACAAAAAGACAGGAGGCGGAGCTGAAGATGTTGAGAGTCTATCTGGGAGTGACGAGAATGGACAGGATTAGGAATGAACATATCAGAGGGATGGCTCAGGTGGACAGTTTGGAGACAAAGTCAGAGAGGTGAGATTGAGATGGTTTGGACGTGCAGATGAGGGAGCCAGGTTATATAGAGAGAAGGATGCTGAGGATGGAGCCACCAGGCAGGAGGAGAAAAGGGAGGCCAAACCTGCCCCTCCCCCTTCCAACCATCCCTGCTGAAGCCACTTTTGTCTTTGAGCTCAATCTGCAGCTCCCCCCCCCCCCCCCCCCCCCCCCCCCCCACTAAAGCCTGCTCACAACAACAACCCCCCACTGCTTCTCTGACTATGACTCCTCCCCCTTAACCACAACAGATCTTCCTCAAGGAGCTTCACATGACGATGTTTTAAATGTAATTTTGATGTGGTGCACAAATGAGTTTTGATCATTTTTATAGTCAAAATCACTGAAATTTCACTGTATCACTGTATTTCCTGTTGAAATACAACAGAGACAAGCTCAGTATTTTGCTCACTGCTCAGTGTGGTGCTGTTGTTGGGCGACATCGCTGCCATTTTGGCATTGTGGCATAGTTTCTCCGTACTCTCACGCGTGCCACTAGTCTACCTGTGGACAACACACAGAATGTGTCTCTTCCCAGATAGATCTCTGTCAGTGCAGCTTCTTGTTCTGACTATAACACAAAGTTAACTCCTAAGTTTTTAATCGCCAACTGGAATCAAAACATTCCAACAGTATATTTCTGATCTCTTCCACATCAAACTCCATCGTGTCGATGTTTACAAAGTGCTTCAGTGATAACAGGTGAAATTGCTCCAATATGAAGTTAAATTTGTCTCATTAATACTTGCAAATGCACAGAGTAGTCCATGAGCCACTCATCAGTTTTGACCAAATCTGTACCATTTAAGGGGAATAAACAACACTTCCAGCCTCAGTGTATCATGGCCTACACAGAAATGCATGATAGCCATCCCAGGGTGGTAGGTCTAAACAGGTAGGGGTCAATGAAGAATTACACAGAGGTCAAACTTTAAAAATGCTTCAATCATGCTGAAAACTGTATCACATTACTTGTTTGATCATAATTCCAAAAAGGTATAGTTTGGACTATCTGTGATGGAATGGTCTGGAATTATGGGGTATAAACAGCAAACACTGTGACAAAGGTCAGTTTCAGTTTGTATAGGGCTCAAAAGTTAAAAGTTGCTAAAATTCAGTAAAAAAATTATGCAAATTATTGTTTGGGTTCTAATAAGGAATAGTTTGCACCATGTGTTATGTGTAGTTGTCATGTCACAGGGCAATATATGTCACGTCATAGAATCCTTTACCTTCGAGACCAAACATTCAACAGTCAAAACTATTACATTTATTAATCCTTTTATTTAAAGCAATAATTTGCATCATTTTGTACTGAAATTGTAGCAACTTTAACTTTTGACCCCTGTACAAACTGAAACTGACCTTTGTCACCATTTTTGCTGTTTTTACCCCATAACTCCAAAACATTCCATCACAGATAGTCCAAACTGTACCTTTTTGGAATCGATATGATCAGACAAGTAATGTGATATAGTTTTCAACATGATTGGAGCATTTTTAAAGTTTGACCTCTGTGTAATTCTTCACTGACCCCAACCTGGCTACAGCTACTACCATGGGATGGCTATCATACATTTTTGTGTAGGCCATGATACACTGAGGCTGGATTCAAAGTCTTGTTTATTCCCCTTAAGTGGTACCGAAAACCTGCTTGGCTCATGGACGAGAGGGTGATTTACAAATATTCCTCGATTTGTACACGTGTTTTGTGATCCACAAACACAAAAGCATTTGCAAAACTGAAAACTGTGTTCTCCTGTTGGTGTTTAGCTGCACCGCCCCCTGCCAGTCAAAATGCATAAACAGCACTGCCATCTATTGGATGGAAATGTAAATAGCAACTTACATATTTGTGGATCTCAACTTAAGTTTTGCACTGAGAATGTCTCAATACCGCGTAAGTGAGCAACACGATGAATGTGTGTAATTGGTGATCTACAAATGCTGAATCACACTTCACAAACAGAATTTTCAGTTTTGCAAATGCTTTTGTGTTTGTGGATCACAAAACACGTGTACAAATCAAGAGATATTTGTAAATCACCCTCTGTGCATTTGCAAGTATTGAGACAAATTTAACTCCATACGAGTCTTGATTTTGTCCCGTTCATGTCCACTTAAACTTTTTTTTTTTTTTACACCACTATCGATGTCTTTAACGTGGTCTTCGTCCTCTCTGTAATTTTGATCATGTTACAGATGCAGCTCAACAAAACAAACTTGCAGACACTCAAAATGTCCACATCCGGGTTCTTTCAGTGACTTTAGATATTACAGAGATTCTGATTGGATGAAAGTTCACTCTTGTAGAAAAAGTAACCAACTTCATTGAGCGTTTTAGTTTGGAGTTTCAGCAGCACCATTATGGTTCACATGTATATGAGGAAAGATTTAACTGGCACTGATGACCCGCGCAGCACCAACACCCAAACATTTTCTTTACGGATTTACACTGATCTCAGAAATGACCCAGAAAAACTCTGAAATCCACAGATCAGTGGAAAATTTTCATCTCTGATCCAGGCAGGTTTTAGGATCAGTGGAATTTATCTGGTGAATCCAGATGTTTCTCTGGAGTCTAGAAGTTTGTTTCCTGCTGCTGTCAGACTGAATTTGTCAAACTCAGACTGTGTGACTGAGTGAACACAAAGTGTTTGATTTTGGAGTTCCGTAACATTCACACATGGCTGAGTTTGGCTCTGATTCAAACCGGTTTTCACAAGTCTGAACTGAGACTGAGCTGAGGACTGAAGGTCACTCGAGTGGCGTCTCTGGGCTCTTTAAGCGCACACTTTGATCTCATCCTTGATTTTGCTGCCGACTGTCTCACAAAGCCAACAAACAACTTGACCTCATGATGACTCAGTTGTTTTACCGACGACACAGCGGTCGCTCTATTTTTCAGACTGTTTCTTTTAATTCAGGTTCTCTGCAGGAAAATCTACAAAATCTTCTTGAAACAATCATTTTGGACATGACCTTCAGTCCATCACCTGCTGGTGGAACCTCCACCATCAACTTTTGTCCCCGCTGATGGTTTGACCTCTGACCTTACAGGTACAGCAGCAGACATCATGAACCGGTTCTAATTAATAACCAGAGCTCACTCGGGTTTATTCTAATTATTTCCCTGCAATATGCAGGTGAGGAAAATGATGACACACCCCAAAATACTTTACCAACGGCTGTTAATTCTGTAAGAGTCATTTTAGTGTTTACATTATTGTGTAAATAGACTTTTGAATGAAACCTGAAGTTGCAGCTGAAATGTTGACAGCAGTGTGTTGACTGGATCAGAGGACAGAAATTTACTGGAAATATTTTTGCTGGAAGTTGAGATTCTCCTCCAAAAATTCAATGACGGTTTAAAATTCCTTGAATACCATCTTGTGGTGATTTTTTCTCTCATGCAATTTGGGATCTTGTACAACTGCGGGTGAATCAATATTTGTTTTCAACAAAAATCAGAACTGTTAAGAAGAACTGAGAAGTGTTTAAATAAATCAACCGAATATGAATCCAAATGAAAACCTTTGCATGAATTTCACCTTAATTTAATCAATTTTTTACTAAAATTTCTGAGGTCTGTGAGAAAACAATCCGACCTTTTTATTTTTTTCAAAAACTATATGGATTTGAATCACATGTAATTACATGAGCCAAGCTTGAACCCTCGTGCGCATGCGTGAGTTTTTCCACGCCTGTCGCTTGCGTCATTCGCCTGTGAGCAGGCTTTGAGTGAGCACTGCTCCACCCCTCTCGTCATTGTTTCATTGCCAGGAAATGGCGGAATGGTTTGGGCTTTTTTTCCCCATCAGAATTTTTTCAGAAACTGTTAGAGACTGGCAGCTGGAAACCATTTGAAAAATTTTGATGGCTTTCGGTGAAAATGTTAGGGGCTTGGCAGAGAATAAGGAGTGTTACTGTCGCTTTAAGGACGGCCCCCAGCGGCTGTGGGGCGCACCACGCTCCGAAACCACCATCAACAGGCTGAACGACTATTTCATTTGTAAACAGATGGCTGGCTGGATCCGTGACCATTGTGTCCCATTTCTCTGGTTATCACAAGAGCTGGACATCAACCATTTTCCGGCAGATTTCACTTTTAACAAGAGATTTTGTCATGGTAAGCCGAGCAGAGGCTTTGCGCATCACGATGGATTTGCTGCTGGAACGAGACAAAAGTACCACCTCTTTTGGTCTCACAGGATGGCTTTGAGATGGCATTCAGACAGCGGTCGGTGGTTTTTCAGTCTAGTGATTATCTGAGAAATTGTGGATGATCCTGGACATGCCAGAACATGCCCTGTGAGGCTTCATCACAGCATTGCTTTGCGCCATGCGGCACCGCCGCGACGCGCGGAATTCCTCCGCTCCTCTTTCCATGACAAAAACTCTTGTAACAGTGGAATGTGCCGTTCATTTCCAAACTGGACGCTGTGTTTTATCCAGGATGTCATCTGGCAAGCACAGGAATTGTGAAAAGACGTGGACATCAGCACTTTTTCAGCACATTGAGACAGATGTGCGGAGGAATCTCGCAAAGCAACTGTCTATGGCGGCTTCGGAGCGCGGTGCCCCACCAGCCGCTCGGGGCCATCCTTAAAGCGACAGTAACACTCCGTAATCTCTGAAGCCCATCAAATTTTCACCAAAAACCATCTGAATTTCTCGAATGGTGTCCACTTTGATGTCCCTCACATTTTCTGAAAAAATTTTGATCAAGCAAAGCGACAGTCTCTGAGCCATTCCTAAACAATGAAAAAAATGACAAGAGGGTGGACCACTCCTCACTCAAAGCCTGCTCACAGGCGAATGATGCAACCGACAGGCGTGAAAAAACTCACGCATGTGCACGAAGGTTCAAGCTTGCCTGATGCAATCACACGTGATTCAAATCCATATGGTTTAAAAAAAAAAAAAATAAGGTCGGATACTTTTCTCACAGACCTCGTATTATTTCATATATCCACAATGATAAATTATGAACAGTGTTTACAAGAATCAAACAAAACCAACAGAATTAAAATGTCAGAAACTGAAAGAGAAAAAAAAAAGTGTTTTGATGAATTTCACAATTTTCACCATAAAAAATTTCTACAATTTCCAAAAAAATTCAAAAGATCAATATGTGTGTGAGGAAGGATTGTAAATCAGTGTTTAGATGAAAAACAAAAACAATCATCAAAATCCATCAAGAACTGAAGGAAAAAATTTGGGTGAATTTCAGTTTTCACCCTAAAAAGTCCATATTTTCCTAAAAACTTACAATTCCAACATTAAGACATTATTACACTCAGAGAAACTGATATGGCATCAATTCAATGCCAAAACCACTCATGTTACAAAAAAAGAAGAAAAAAAAAAAAAAAAAAAAATGCATTCAGGCGTATTATATTATTTCACACGTGTAGATATTAACTGCGCGCACAAAGATGTCATGCAAAAAACAGGAAGTATCCCAATGTATCTTCAATGTAGCTCCCTTCATCCAATTGTATGTTTTCAGTTTTTGTCTTTTTACCTTTTGTGATTGTGTATCCAGTCAAAACTCCATACTAATGTCTTTGGAGAACTTATGGACAGTTTCCACGAGCTGACTGAGTCACTTTTTTGTGTTGGTAGAGATTTTCAAATCGTCCATGACAGCAGATAGTTCACAGGTTTTTGTTTTTTCTTTCCTCTGACTCTTCTTAAGTCATACCTGATGTCTTGCTCCTTCAGGATCTTGCTGAGTGGGTCTATGATTAAACAGAATAAAAGTAGTGAGAGGCTGTCTCCCTGAAATATTCCTCTCTGAACTCGTATGTCTGGGATTGTTATTTGTCCCTCTGTGTGATTGAGGGTGATGGTGGTGTTCCACTTGTTCATTTGTGCTCTCAGGAAAGTTCTTATTTCCTCATTGATGTTGTAGAGTTCTAAGCACATCATGATCCAAGAGTGTGGTACACTGTCAAATGCCTTTTTGTAATCAATCCAAGCCATGCTGAGGTTCCTCCTCCTTTTTTTTGCAGTCCTCCAGGATAGATTTGTCTGTCAGTAACTGGTCTTTAGCTCCTAATCTTCTTCTGGAACAACCTTTCTGTTCATTTTCCAGGTAGCCACCAGTGTCAAGATGTTCATAAATGGCATCAGTTATGATTCCTGTCAGCCATTTGTACGTTGTTGTTAGGCAGCAGATGGGTCTGTACTTGTTGGGAAGCTGTGTTTCCTTGGTCTTTGGAATTAGGCTTGTGTTCCCAGTCGTTAGCTAGTCTGGTGTGTCCTCTTCTCCGCTCAATATTTTTGTGAAAGCCACGACATAATGTTGGTGCTATGCTGTCAGTCCTTTCAGCCAAAAATTTGGGATTTTGTTGATGCCAGGTGCCTTGAAGTTACTGTATTCACTCATTTTCTTTCTGATCTCCTCTTCAGTGATTACAATTTCTGGCATTTGCTGTTTGTCTTTGTTTTTCTGCTTTATTTTTTCAATCCACTCAGCCTCTTGGTGTTGTTTTGGGTCTTCAAAGAGTGGTCTCCAGAATTTTTCAATTTCTTCTCACTCAGGTTGTTGTACTTCAATTGTGTTGTTTGCCAACTTCCTGTACAAGAGCCTGGGAGTTTTTGCAACTTATCTGTTTTGCTTGTATTCTCTTGTCTTTGTTCCTAATCTGTGCTGCAAAATCTTTCACTAAGGTTTGATGTTTAGCCTCCCTCCCAGCTGTTTATCTTCAACACTGTATTTTCTTTTGATGACTATGAATGACTATGAATTATGTGTGTTTGTTCAGAGTGCCCTTCTGTTTCTGTCTTTTACTCTGATCAGAACAGCTAAATGGTGTGTCTTTTTTTTTTTTCATTTGCCTTGAATTTCCTTCTACTAGAGTGCAGTGGGCCCCAGAACCAGGGTCTAAAGCTGCACCCTTAACATTACTGGCTTTGTATCCGAGGGCTCTCTTCAAAATGGTGACCTATCTTCTCCTCAAATACTGCCTTTGATCTCCAGCCTCACTTCTCAAGTTTGAGTAAGCAAAGCAGTGAGAGATCTTTTCTTCTCCCCAATGGACCGATTTACATTGATGCAGTTTCACTGGATTCTTTTAGCAAATTGATGGGTGTTGTTGCTGGGGTCCAGGATGAGGACTATCTGGTGGATGATACGGCTGATCTGGTGGATGACCCAGCTGAGTGCTGATACAGAGGAGATGTCTCCCCACAGCACTGGGAGAAGTTGCACCATTCTCTTCATACGCCCTGGTGTCTAGGCGCTTTGTGGAGGTTTTAGCTGGGTTTGTTTCTTCTGAAACATCCTCATACCAAGATCTCGCCTGGCAAACCCCTTCATAGTGGGACCGAGGACACTCGAGGCTTGTGTCCAGTAGGAACTCCAACGCACCAACCCGCCCTGTATGAATTATCATGTGTGCATTCAGGTGGCTCTTTTGCCCAAATCTTTGACCGCATTCAGAACAGACAAATGGTTTTTGTCCTGTATGAATTATCATGTGTCTGTTCAGAGTGCCCTTTTGTCGAAATCTTTGACCACACTCAGAACAGACAAATGGTTTTTGCCCTGTATGAATTATTATGTGTGCATTCAGGTGGCTCTTTTGCCCAAATCTTTGACCGCATTCAGAACAGACAAATGGTTTTTGGCCCGTATGAATTATCATGTGTGTGTTGAGGTATCTCTTTAGTCCAAACATTTGACCACACTCAGAACAGGCAAATGCTTTTTGCCCTGTATGAATTATCATGTGATTGTTCAGAGTGCTCTTTCGTCCAAATCTTTGACCACACTCAGAACAGTCAAATCGTTTTTGTCCTGTCTGAATTCTAATATCTCTGTTCAGAGTGCTCTTTTGTTCTTGTTTTTTACTCCCATCAGAACAGCTAAATGGTTTTCCGCTTGCTTGCCTCTCCTTTTGCTGCTCTGAGTTGTTTCTGTGACCAAATGCTTTTCCATATATAGAGCCTTTAAATTGTTTCTCATCAGTGTTGCCTGAACAAACAATATTGGTATTTTTTCGACAGTTAAAACGTGACTTAAGTTCTCTGGTCTGTTTCCAGTCATAACTCTCATCAGTCTCAGTTCCAGAACTGTCTGAACTCCTCCCACTGGTATCTGGTTGTAAATGACTGTTTGGACCCGAGTTGCTTGCTGGTTGTGATCCTCCATCGTCCTCTCCATCAGCTTCTGCTGTCAGTGTTCTGTGTACAGATGAGCTGCTGGCTACAGGCTCAGCCTCTGTGCTCTCATCGCTTCGGCTTTGATGAAGCTGTGATGACTCTGGTTTTTCATCATCATTTTCACTCTTCACAGGGACGGCAGTGAAACCAAACTTGGTGAGATCTGCCTTCTCCAGCTGCTGAAGCTGCTCTCCCTGCTGACGTATCCACAGCTTCTCTTCTTCTTTAATGTCCTCCTGATCAACACTCAGATTCCATTCCTGGTGTTCAGGGAGAGTTTCTTCTTTAATCACCAACAACGGCTGCATGTCTGCAAAGAAACAATACAATTAATTTAGCAATAAATGTTCGAACAACACTCACAAAAATAAAGTATCAGTGGTGAGTTTGACCTGATGACAGTAAGTTATTGAACTGACGGAACTGATAAGGTGGAAATGTACATCAGCATTTGTTTTAAATTTCACAAATTGTAATTCACATCCTTGTTTTCCACAACTGACTATTGCAGTGTTTTATTTTCTGGATTGCTAAAAATAGTGTAGGATGTCTACAGATGGTACAGAATTACTGTTGCTCGGGTTTTAATGAAAACCAGGAGTTTTGATCACAGACATTCTGGCTTCCCTTCACCGACTCGAGGACGAGATTTCAAGATTTTGTTCGACATTTCAGGCTCTAAACGGTCATGAACTCAACTATTTTGCTGAACTTGTTCAACCTTATGTGCCTCCTTGTGCCCTGTGGTCCTTGGATGCAGACTTAATTCATTTCTGTTTTTGTTTTTTTATTTTGGGATATGGGGATCTTTGTTTCATGTTCGTCTGCAGCTATGTTCAGCACAAGGGATGGATATTGATAAGACTTTATCGATATCGATGCCGTTATTGATTCTGCTTATCGATCCGATTCCTTATCGATACCTCATGAATTTTGTACTAAAAGTAGGCTTTACAGGTTTTCTATGTATTTCATTGAGTCTTAAAGTAAATCAATATGAAAATGGTCACTGTATCCTTGTTCTCTGGACATAAATAAAAAACAAAACAGTGTTTCGCTTTGAAGTTATTAATTCTGACTGGACTCTATCATTCTAACTTGACTCGGCAGAGAGCCATGCAGTGTTTGGAGCTGTGTGAACAGAATGGAGGACGATTCTCGTTTCTTTCTCGCAACAAGACAGGAGTCCCAGTTAGTAACTTTAATCTGCACAAAAGTGACTCACGATTGACATATTCAGGGATCAAAGTGGTGAAAAACAAAAAAAGATGAAACCCAAAATTATCCCCAACACCACCTGCACGACAAAGTTTGAATTCTAGAAGCTCTGAAATGCAATCTGGGACTAATCCAGACGATAAACTGGAGTGAGTGCAACATCCATTTAGGTGAGAAAACAAAAACTTTCCTTATTCAAATTCATTCCAGTAGTATTCTGCTCTTACTAGGATGCAGCAGTTTTCTAGTTTGGCAGATAGTTCTGGAGGAAATCACTGAAGAAATTAACACATTGAAAATATGGTTTGACCGAAACAAACATCATTAAACTTAAATAAGACATGGATGAAATGGAGGTGTAAGAGTCACTAGGTGACTTATTTATTTCTGTATGTATGTATGTATGTATTTATTTATGTTCATTGTTAGTTGGTTTTATATTTTCTGATGTGTTTCTATTCAGGTTCTTTTTGTCTCTTTCTCTAAAATTGTTTATAATAAGTATATATTGTATACAATAAATCATGAGATTATTAATATATAAACAAAAATAAATTTAAAAAATATTACAATTTGAAACAAATGCACCCGAACGTGATAACAGCTGCAACTGCTTAATGTTAACTTTAAACATTGAAAATGCCATAGACATGCTAACGCGTTAGCATCGCTCCCGTTTTTAAGTTATAAAATACATCTATCAACTGTTTCAGAAGACCATAACAGGTCGGTTTAACATAAAAAAAAAAGGTAAATAATACTCAGATGTATGCTCTTTTGGGTTTTAGCGGGGGAAAATTAAGCAAAAGAAAAAGAATAAACGAAGCAATAGATCAAAGCACTGTTTCAATCTGCGAACCACTGCTTCGATTGGTTCAAGGTTAAAAGCAAAGCCGTGCTGCAGAAAAGTTGATTACGGACCCCCTGCAGGGTCTGTAATCATTGTAGGGAAATGATCATTTTCCTGACAAACACGCCCCAAAACAATGGCCACTCTGAAGGACCGATAACAGAATCGTTAATCAAAAAGCTTATTGATGGCGGTGGATCGAATAAATTCTTAACGATACCCGAAAGGAACCGGTTCTCGATACCCATCCCTAGTTATGAACATCAACAAGAACCCACTTGAGTCAGCTTTTGTTACGGGCTAAGCGGACTGATATCACAAAACCAAAGTTAGTTCTGTTAACAAAGACTGTTTCTGGGACCAGACTTCCATCACAGCCTCTCTTTCTCTTTTTCAAACACACACATTTGTTGCGTTTGAAAACACGTGGTGCCTTTAATTCTGATGTGTGCCATTATTACGGTAAACAAGTAATAATTGTGGACTAATTGCTGTCTGAGGTAACTGGAGTGTAAACGTAATTTCTCCACTGTGAGATCAATAAAGTATATCTAATCTAACATTTCTGCACACTTCCACATTTACACTATTCAGGTTGACATGTCACGTCTGGTCACAAAGCCGGCTATTAATAGTACGAAGTTACCAAGGAAAAGTTCCCCAGTTTGGGTTGTTGATGGGAGCTGTAGAAAATAATGGATTTTATTCATTGAAGTCATGTTGATTTGAATTAATATTACAGTGATGAATAAATTCTGGGAGTAAAGATAATTATTTTTGGTCTGCTCATAACCAGAGCTGCTCTTACTCATGTACAACAGGTTATTGATGTTCACCTTTTAGTGCCAAGTGCTGGATCAAAATAAACCAAACCTCTACAGAATACACAAATCACTGCCACCAGAATCCTTTCAGTTACCTTTGTTCATTTCTACATTCAAAGTCCCTGCTGATCTTGGACAAAGGGAGATGAAACATTGAGATCGGTGACGTCACTTTCCTTCAGTAAGAAATTATCCAGTGATTTTACAAAATATGGAGAAATTTTACATGTATCTCATCAAAATCCTCCTCATCCTGTTGTGTAAGTATTGACAGAATCTCTGAAGGAATACCAGAGGAGTAAAATATTTGACTGTTACAACAACACATTATAAAGTATCAGTAAGACAAACAAAGCTGAGTGAACAAACCTGTTCTGTAGGAGAGATGTGGAGGATTAAAAACAGCATCCAGCCCTTTACCTCTTTTGTTCTCTTCTTTTAAATGACACATTTCTTCTTCCTGGTCTGCGATTGTTCCCTCATCAGCAGGTGTTTGCTGTAGTTTCAACGTGTCCCTCAGCTGCTGGACTTCAGACATGTTTGTAGAAAGACTTTAAAAACACACAAAAAAGAGAGTCAACGACCAAGTGGAGGAAAGACTAAAAACAGGCCGATTTAATCATCTGCTGCTGCTCTGCTGCCCAGGCTGACCAATCACAAGTGTGAGACAACACCGAAATGTCCCTGTGCTGGGACAGACGTTCTAAAGCAGGAGACACCAACCCTGTTCCCAGACATCACCAGACATGAAAGTTTTCCTAAAGTTTCGGTCACACAGCACTAAGGAAGGACAACAAAGCCCAAACAAAAGTCCCAAATCTGGACTTTCGTTGGCATCGTTCAACCTTCGCTCAGCTTCATTCCTGCCGCTGGCGCATTGTCAGAGTTTTTAAACAGTCAAAAAATTTGAACGAATGCTGCCAACAACCACATTTTGTTTTGCTGTCGTTTTTGTCAATTTCTTATTGTGCATTTAGTTTTTGTAACATTAGCATTTTGTTTGACTTTGTTAATCTTCATTCGACCTCACACGTCTGACGTATTGAACGAACGCAACAACATCTGAATTAATAACTAAAGCCTCGGCGAACGGAATGAAACAATGTTTTCATACAGAAACAATAGCGTTAAGAATGTTTTATCAACTATGTACGCACGTTTCAAACATTTGTGGCTAACCTCCGTGCGCACATAGCTTTCGTCTGACATAGACAGTTCCCTGTGACTAGAGATGGGTATTGATAAGATTTTATCTATCGATGCCATTATCGATTCTGCTTATCGATCCGATTCCTTATCAATTCTTTTATCGATACCTTGTGAATTTTGTACTAAAAGTAGGCTTTACAGGTTTTCTATGTATTTCATTGAGTCTTAAAATAAATAAATATGAAATTGGTCACTGTATCCTTGATCTCTGGACATAAATAAAAATAAACAAAACGGTGTTTCGCTTTGAAGTTATTAATTCCGACTGGACTCTATCGTTCTAACTTGACTCAGCAGACAGCTGCGTAGTGTTTGGAGCTGTGTGAACAGAACGGAGGACGATTCTCGTTTCTTTCGCGCAACAAGACAGGAGTCCCAGTTAGTAACTTTAATCCGCACAAAAGTGACTCATGATTGACACATTCAGCGATGAAAGTGGTGAAAAAGTAAAAAAGCTGAAACCCAAAATTACCCCCAACACCACGTGTATGAAAATGTTTCAATTCTAGAAGCTCTGAAATGCAATCTGGGACTATTCCAGACGATAAACTGGCGTGAGTGCAGCATCCATTTAGGTGAGAGAAAAAAAAAAAAAAAAAAAAAAAAAAACTTTCCTTATTCAAATTCATTCCAGTAGTATTCTGCTCTTACTATGATGCAGCAGTTTTCTAGCTTGGCAGATAGTTCTGGAGGAAATCACTGAAAAAATTAACATTAAAAATATGGTTTGACAGAAACAAACTGTCATTAAACTTAAATAAGAGGGATGAAATGGAGGTGTAAGAGTCACTAGGTGTTCACAGGAAGCATTTATTTCTGTATTTATTTATGTTCATTGTTAGTTGCTTTTTTATTTTCTGTTGTGTTTCTATTCAGGTTCTTTTTGTCTCATTCTTTAAAATTGTATATAATAAGTATATATTGTATATAATAATCATTAGATTATTAATATATAAACAAAAATAAATTTAAAAAATATTACAATTTGAAAACAAATGCACCCGAACGTGATGACAGCTGCAACTGCTTAATGCTAACTTTAAACATTGAAAATGCCATAGACATGCTAACGCGTTAGCATCGCTCCCGTTTTTAAGTTATAAAATACATCTATCAACTGTTTCAGAAGACCATAACAGGTCGGTTTAACATAAAAAAGGTAAATAATACTCACAGACGTATGCCCTTTAGGGTTTTAGCAGGGGAAAATTAAGCAAAAGACAGAAAGAATAAAGGAAGCAATAGTTCGAAGCACCGCTTCAATCTGCGAACCACTGCTTCGATTGGTTCAAGGTTCAAAGCAAAGCCGCGCTGCAGAAAAGTTGATTACGGACCCGCTGCAGGGTCTGTAATCAATGTAGAGAAATGATCATTTTCCTGACAAAAACCCCCCAAAACCACGGCCACTCTGAAGGACCGATAACAGAATCGTTAAGCACAAAGCTTATTGATGTCGGTGGATCGAATCATTTCTTAACGATACCCGAAAGGAACCGGTTCTCGATACCCATCCCTACCCGTGACTAGTGTCTTGGATGGTGATGATCCCCAGCATGGGGACGAGCCCCCGCCTCATCAAGGAGTGCAAGATAGCTGTTCTTGAGGTCAAAGTTGACGATGAAGAATTCATTGTGAACATGTACCAATGGCAAAGGGGCAGCAACAGAGATGGTGGTCAAGACCATGGATCCAGCGCCGAAGACGGTTTGGTCTGTATGACCAACTCATTGTTAAACTGAGGGGCCAATATCCACAGTCAATCCATAACTTTATGCGAATGCTGGCCAAGATGCATGACGAGCTTCTCAGGAGAGTTGGTCCACATATCACAAAGCAGGAGACGTGTTACTGAGCGGCTCTGGATCCAGGCCTGAAGCTGGCACTGACTCTTCATCATTTGGCTTCCGGAACCAAGTACCACAGTATGCAGTATGGACGGCACATTCCTCACAGCACAACTGCTGTTGCTGTCCGAGAAGCGTGTAAAGCCACTTGTGAAGAGCTCATGGATGAATGTTTGACACCTCCAACTTCACCTCTACAGTGGATGGCTATTGCCGAGGGCTTCTTCAGGAAATGGCAATTTCCGATCTGTTGTGGTGCCCTTGAGGACAAGCATACTGCTTGTGTCCTCCTGGTACAGGAAGCATGTACTGCAATTATAAAAGATTCTTTAGTGTTGTTCTCCTTGCCTTGGTTGATTCAGACAAAGTTCATCTAGGCAGACATCGTTGGTAGGTAGAGATAAAAATCATTTTAAAATTTTAATTAAATATAGTCATTTATTAATTTTTATTTGTTCTAATTCTTTACTCTCAACTTCTATTTTAGGTAAAGGATCATTAAGTGATGCCCAGATTTATAACAAATCTGAACTGAAGGCCTGCCTTGAAGATGGCACAATAGGCCTTCCTGACCCACGGCCACTCCCACATGACACAGAAGCTGTATCATTCTCTTGGGTTGGAGATGATGCCTTTGCTTTGCGCCCTACTCTGATGAAACCATACGCTCATCGCCACCTCACAGACGAAGAACAGAGCTTCAATTACAGACTGTCACGTGCAAGAAGAGGGTAGAAAATGCACTTGGAATTCTAGCAAATTGGTTCTAGGATCTCCTGATGACAATGCACCACAGTCCGAGGACTGTGCGACTCATTGTCCAAACCTGTATGGTGCTCCATAATCTTATGCGGAATAGATGCCCCGGCCTCCAGAATAACGTCATTGATCTTGAAGATATCCCCACTCGGCAGTTGGTGCCTGGAGCGTGGAGGCAAGGGAACAATCTGCAGGATATAAAAATCCATAGAGGGCACAATACTGCAAATAACCCCGACAAGATCCAAAGGAACTTACTGAAGTATTGGTGCAATTCCGAGGCAGGTGCAGTGCCATGGCAGAGAGAAATGTGCCACATTTGAACATTGTGTATAATTATATGCACATTGTAAGTTGGAACTCATGTTTAAATTTGTTCATTTGGCAAACTGATTTGTTAAAAGACATGAAAATGTATTACGTTCTAAATAAAACTGTTATCAACAATCTTTAAATTTTCTTGTCTTTACTGAACAACATATAAAAATTATTGTAATTTATGTGTAATAGGACTGAAAAATACATATTTTATTAATGTGACTGAAAATCTAAGTTGTGTTTACCAGGACAGGAGCGGCTGCAGTCCTCGGACAGGCAGGACAGTGTGTCGTGGCTTTGTGTGGTGGTGAGGTGGTTGCTGTTGGAAGTTCTGTTGTTGCTTGACCCGATCCTCTTCAGCCCCATTTTCATATTTTGTCAACACCCGGCAGATTTCATCCTTTGCTTTTCTGTAGCTCCATTCCGACATGGTGTTTAAGGAGTCCCGGACATAGGCTGCGAAGGCGTTCCTAGCTGTGCTGGGGTGCTGCTCTTTACACTTTTGCAGTTCTTCCATGTGGGCCTGACTCTCCTCCGCTCGTTCCTGCATTAGCAGTAACATTCGGTCCATCTCGCCTTCTTTGATACTTCGCCTTCTTGGACCAGCTGAAGTGGAAGTCCTCGGTTCGCCTTCAGAGTCTACGTCCGCGGCCTCCTGTGCAGCAGCAGCTTCAGCAGCATCCAAGATGCCTGAGTGCTCAAGGATAACAGCCTCCACCTGCAGAGACAAAATCAGAAACAAAGGTAAGTTTTATGGGAAGTTTTAAAAAATGTAATTAATTAATGTAATAAGTTTAGTAAAATAAAGTAATGTTTGTACTTACACTTGGATACCATGATGAACCATTGCCAGTTTGTCCAGATTTCATCATCATTATCTCCTTCCCTGACTTCCCTTTGCCCTTCTTGATGAGTCGAGTGTTCGTGTCACGGACGCGCTTAAACACAGTGGCTGACAGGTTCAGCTGCAAGTAGAGAAAAGTACACAATTTGGCATGTTAAAATATTGCAAGTAAAAATATTAATAATAATATATATATTTTTTTTTACTTTGAAGAGGAACACAACTCCATTTATTTAATTCTGCCACACATGAACTAACACACACAAAGCCTCTTGATGACGTCCACCCCTTCTCTGGGCATGCTCCGCCACTTATGCTGCATCCCACTCTTAAAATTATGTCCAACTCTTACAATAATAATGAACAACAAAAAAACATGTGCACTTAAAGGGCAACTAAATTATGGTGCTATATGGGTGGGGGGGGGAAAAAAAAAAAAAGAAGCTATGTTGGGTCTCAAACCTGCAGTGATTGGATGTTAAAGCACACGCCTTACGACTTAACCACCATCTATTGTTGCGCAGTATGCAACAACATTAGAATCAAAAGATGCCACTGGAAGCAGCTGCAACAGCCACAATGAGCAAACAGAGCAGGCTCGAAACATCTTCTTGGAAAAAGTAGACAACATCTCTAGGATGACCATATTTTGATGAGCAAAAACCAGGACACTCAGCCCGGCAAGGAGATACTCAAATGATACTCAAGTGCTGGTCAACTTAATGGCCCAATGCAAAACAATGAAAACCAGAACATTGCCATCACTTTCTAAAAGACAACCCAGGACAGGACAATCCCTGGGAAATCGGGACATTTGGTCACCCTAAACCTGTCGGCATCCATGAAGAAAATGGACAATCCTGTTCAAGAAGAGACCAGGAATCTGCTCAGACAAGACACTAAAGACATTGCTCAGGAGCTGCAAAGAAAAGAAAAAAAAAAAAAAAAAAAAAAAAAAAAAAAAAGCTGAGCATTTGGTGACAGACTACGGGCACTTATTATGTCCTTTGATCATATTGTATGAAAAACAGAAAAAAGGGGAAATTTCACACTTTTATAGTTATCTTTACAATGAAAGTGTGTTAAGAAATTTGTTCTAGTAGTCTATGATGACTTTTTCACCTTTTTTCAGCATCATTATATGCAAATATTGCCGTTTTGTGCTTGTCCCACACCCAGACTTTTGATCTTCAATGATAAAAATGAATGGTAAAGAAACATTTTTTCTAATGTTTTAAAATATCTCTGAATAAAATATCAGTAAAATAATCAAAGCATAATTGGGGTATTCAATGTCATACAACTGTTGTGATTTTTTTTTTAACAAAATGTAGTTGTCCCACACTATTGCCGTAATTTCCACCACAACACTGTAATTTCCCTTTAAACAGTTTCTATGAAAGATTGTTTGGGTAGTTTCTATGGAGATAAACAGTGACATCAGAGCACATGTATATAGCGCCAAATCACAACAAACAGTTGCCCCAAGGCGCTTTATATTGTAAGGCAATGGTGTGGCGGAAATTACATTTACAAGGCCAATAGTGCCCGTAGTTAAAGAATCACCCATTTATGGATCCAAATATTCATATGAAGAAATACTTTAGGGTTATTTAGGGTCTGCTCTTTTCTCTGTCTTTGACCAAAGCAGCATCTACATCTGGAGTTGGTCCCCAAGTGCAGGACTCTGGCTGCCCACTGAATTAACACTCGGAGGTCCAAGCTTTTCTCTTCTACCTGTAAAGCCCACGGAGAGTCAAATTACCCTGGCTAGCTAACTTGGCTAGCCACATTCTTGTGTTTGCATAAAGCCCATGGAGAGTCAAATGACCCTGGCTAGCTGACTTGGCTAGCCACATTCTTGTGTTTGCATATTTGCTGTCTGTGTGTTCTGAGACTTCCTTGTTTACATAACAGAAGTAGCTCTCCACAGGGGATCTTGGACTCACTTGCCTGCTTAGCTGAAAGGGCTGTGTATGAAGCAGGAGTTGTGTGCAAAACGTGTAAAATTACAGCTGCCTAGTACACCTATTGCTACAACTATTTGTGCACCACAGCGGCTGAAAGATCTGTCGTTCTCGATGTCCCAGCTGGACAACATGTACTGTGTTTTGATAGACATGAACTAACAACTGCCCACTGTGACACATGTGTGTCTGCTTGCTGTCATCATGTGGACATAATGACATAATAACAGTGTGGGGACTGTTAGTCATTGTGAGTGACAGTAACCTGTACCTATTGTATTTATTTTGCTTTCTGGTGTGATTTTTGGTACATTTCAATACAATTCAGAAAACAAAGTTTTCTTTTGGTGTGTTTTTTGGTACATTTCAATACAATTCAGAAAACAAAATTTCATCTCTCCCCCAGGGTAAAGTTATTTATCCACCTAAGCACAAATCAGCAGCCCTTTCAGACAGCAAATATGCAAACACAAGAATGTGGTTAGCCAAGTCAGCCCCTCCCCTGAGGTGTTCTGAGACTTCCTTGTTTACATAACAGAAAAAGCTCTCCACAGGGGATCTTGGAGTCATTTGACTATCCGTGGACTTTAGAGGTAGATTGGTCATTTGACCAGACCTCGGCCTTCTGGGTGTTAATACTGTAGTGATGAATAAATTCTGGAAGTAAAGATAATTATTCTTCGTCTGCTCGTAACCAGAGCTGCTCTTACCCATGTACAACAGGTTACAGATGTCAACCTTCCATGCTCTTCCACAGCATGTCTTTTTCCTGATTCTCTCCCTCAGCCCCAACCAGTCCCAGCAGAAGACTGCCCCTCCCTGAGCCTGGTTCTGCTGGAGGTTTCTTCCGGTTAAACGGGAGTTTTTCCCTTCCCACTGTCGCCAAGTGCTTGCTCACAGGGAGTCGTTTTGACTGTTGGGGTTTTTCTGTAATTATTGTATGGCTTTTGCCTTACAATATAAAGCGCCTTGGGGCAACTGTTTGTTGTGATTTGGCGCTATATAAATAAAATTGAACCTTTTCATGCCAAGTGTTGAATTAAAATAAACCAACTTGCCACAATACACAAATCACTGCCACCAGAATCCTTTCAGTTACCTTTGTTAATTTCTAAATTCAAAGTCCCTGCTGATCTTGGACACAGAAAGACAAAACACTGAGGGTGGTGATGTCACTTTCCTTCAGGAATAAATTAGCCAGAGATTTTACAGAATATGGAGAAATTTAACATGCATCTTTCATCAAAATCCTCCTCATCCTGTTGCATAAGCATTGACAGAATCCCTGGAGGAATACCGATGACGAAAATATTTGACTGTTACAACATGTTATTAAGTATCAGTAACACAAACAAAGCTGAGTGAACAAACCTGTTCTGTAGGAGAGATTTAGAGGATTAAAAACAGCATCCAGCCCTTTACCTCTTTTGTTCTCTTCTTTTAAATGGCACATTTCTTCTTCCTGGTCTGTGATCATTCCTTCAGCAGGTGTTCGCTGTAGTTTAACATGTCCCTCAGCTGCTGGACTCCAGACAAGTTTGTAGAAAGACTTAAAAAAAACACAAAAAAACAATGAAAGAAACAGAGTCAACGACCAAGTAAAGGAAAGACTAAAAACAGGCCGATTTAATCATCTGCTGCTGCTCTGCTGCCCAGACTGACCAATCACAAGTGTGAGACAACACTGAAATCCCTGACCCCAGAGATCACCTGACGTCCACATTTTCCTTACATACCTGCTGCAACCAGCTGATTAGCGACAGACAGAGATGATATTAACATCCATAACATGTTTGTTTAAATCAAACTAAGACAGTGTTAAAATAAAATTAAGTGTTCAAGAGAAATGAAAACTATGAGACATTTTCCCCATTTTGGGGTAAAGCAAAAATACAGTTTAATTTACAATGAGAAAATGTAAATGTTTCCAAATTTAAATGTTGTATAAGATGTAAAAAGTTTGATTTTATATTCACCATCTCCAGGGATTAAAGTAGTGAAAAACAAAAAAAGCTGAAACCAAAAATTACTAGGGGGCATGCTTCCCCCAGAAAAAGTTTGAATTCCAGAAGCTCTGAGATGCAATCTGGTGCTATTCCAGATAATAAATGACAGTGAGTGCAGCTACCATTTTGGTGAGGGAAAAAAAACCCCCCACAACTTTCCTTCTTAAAAATCACTCATCTTGTACTTTTCTCACAAGAACTCACAAATGTATCTTTTCAACATGAAGTAACAAAAACTAATCATACCTGTAAAGTAATGAACTACCACTTGACTTACCTGTACTACATAAATATACTTCAATCTACTTGTAAATGTTTAAATTTTTATTTCTGGTCTTGTATTTACATCTTTAAAAAGTGGATGAAAACCATACAATGTTGTCAGATTGCCAACACATTATACATATACAGCCCCTCGTTTTTTTTTCTCTGCTGTTGTGAATGTGATACTTTGATAATTGTTAATTTGCTGATCTACTTTATCCACCACAGAACTCTGGTCAGAGAGCAGACACGGACACACAGGAACAGTTCAGAGTCTTTATATGCAGATTTGTTGCCTAACAGATGAACTTGAACGGCTCAGTTTAACATGCAGGGAGCACAGGAGCTGGAATGAAACATCCATAAACCACTGAATGGTCTGAATTAATAGTTTGGATGAATTAATGGTTTCTGCAAAACAGAAACACAAATAAAACAATGTGATTTTCGTTCCAAATCCTAAACACACGGTGCTTATTAATACAGTAACATCAGAGAAACACTAATAACTGTTGGCTGAACTTATTCAACATAATATCGTCTAAACAGACCACATAGCGGCTAGTTAGCTTAGCCCTTAGCTAATAACGCCAAATAACTTAAAACATCCCCACTCGGCAGGAATCACTAGCAACACCACGCAACATCCATCCCCGATAAAACAGAAAACCCTCTGCAAATAAGTAACTCACCCTCTTCACGAAGGAATTCTACTTTAAAAGCAGCGTCGTTGGAGCCAAAAATAAAAATAACTGGTCCTAACGCAACCGAAGCTAACAGCGCATTGGGGCTGTCCAAATCGATGCCTGACCTAAATAACAACTAATACAACGACAGGGAATTTGCAACACAACATATTTGCACTGATCTAAAAAAAAAAAAAGACCCAGGCGACTGGTAAAAAAAAGAAGCTAAAATCCACCAAAAAGCAGAGATTTTTCATCCCTACATCTCTGTACATAAATTTGTAAATAAACGCAGTGCTACTTAACTGAACAAACTTGTTATGCATTTTTAAAAATACAATAATTAGTATTGGTGTGTATTTATGACTCAAACAGCATCATCTTGCAAAATATCAATGGCTCAAAAGAAGAATAATGTAGCCTAAGTTACAATTCCACCATGACTGCACCAACTGGACTAAATTTCCAACTTTGCCATCACAAACTGACTTAGTAAGAGTTACCGAGAGGTATTCAGATACCAGAAACTAACATTTTATAAACCATATACAGTGAGGAAAATATGTATTTGAGAGACTGTCGATTTTTCAAGTTTCCTTTGCAAAAGAAAAAAAAAAATCCAGACAATCACATTGCATGATTCCTGAATTTTGCAATTTGCAATATTATTTGTTATTATTATTTATTTGTAAATGATACTCGTATGCTCTTTTATTTTGGGCAGCATGGTTGCTAAGTGGTTAGCACTGTTGCCTCACAGCGAGGAGGTCATGGGTTCGAGTCCCACCTGTGGCATTTGTGTGTGGAGTTTGCTTGGTCTCCCCATGTTTGTGTGGGTTCTCTCTGGGTGTTCCGGCTTCCTCCCACATCCAAAGACACGCAGGTTAGGTGGATTGGAAACTTTAAATTGTCCATAGGTGTGCGGGTGTGAATTAGTGCAGCAACTCAGAGAATATTTAGAGCTGAATTTTTGCCAGTCGCCTGGGTCATTTTTTAGATCAGCGCAAATCCGTTGTGTTGTAAATTCCCTGTAGTTGTATTAGTTGTTATTTAGGTCAGGCATCGATTTGGACAGCCCCAATGTGCTGGTAGCTTCGGTCGCGTTAGGACCAGTATTTTTGACACCGACAACCTGCTTTTAAAGGAGAATTCCTTCGTGAAGAGGGTGAGTTACTTATTTGCAGAGGGTTTTCTGTTTTATCGGGGATGGATGTTCCGTTTGGTTGTTTGTGATTCCTGCCGAGTGGGGATGTTTTAAGTTATTTGTCATTATTGGCTAAGGGCTAAGCTAACTAGCCGCTATGTGGTTTGTTGAGACGATGTTTGGATATTATGTTAAATAAGTTCAGCCAACACTTAATATAATGGAGGCAAAGCCTTTGACCGAGCATTGTTTTTCTCTATGGAAAAATATTTAAGTTGTTTGATTGAAATACTGTAAAAAAAAAGTGAACATTCAATTGGACAATATTATTTTAATAATTTTCTAATTTCATGAAAAAAAGTGATGTTTACACAACAAAAGATAGGCAGGTTATATTTTGCCGGATACGACAAACAGGCACCTAGTGATATTTGACCGGATCACTTCGCTAATTGGCTAGTTTAAATGACGTCATCGTAGAGTTTATTTCAACATGGCGGCGCCCTCTGCAAAGTTGAACTAGACGATATTTCACCGTATACGGCACCAGCAAAATGGCGGGTTGCCATGTTTTGCCGGCAATCTAAATTTATTCATGACGGAATGGACCGGCCACGTTCAGGCGGGAACTTAAAGGTGATCGCAGTTTAAGATCTCCTTATTTCACATTCATGATAGTAGCTCGATATTGTTAATTTTTATTATGGAAAATTGGCATATTTTAATATTCACTATTTTCAGGGGTGGAGTGATCGAAGGTTTTGCAGACATGACACTGACAGAAAAAACAGGATAAACACGTGCTTACTTGGACTTTTGTATTTTCATTTTTAATCTGTCTTAAATTTGCACATATTGTTTATCATCCCTGCCCTACACAGAAAATTACTAAGACTGCAAAAATTATTTCCACAGTGTGGCGAAAAGCGGCGGTTAGGGTTAATTTTGTGCGCGGTGGTGGAAATAATTTTTGCCACATGGTGGAAATAATTTTCGCCACACAGTGGAAATAATTTTGGGCATGGCTATGCCACGTTTTTGAGCTGTTTTTAGCGTCTGAGAATCCCGCTGGCAGTGGGTGATTGTCTGTTCCAATTCTAACACCTTTATGGCACACAAAACAGCATTTAAAGATGAAAAATTAGCACCAACACTCAATGCCGAGAGCACTGCAACACTCAGTGCCGAAGACGCCGCCATGTTGATACCTTCTAGTGATGGCAATGTGCCACTTCAACACAACTGGCTGAAAATCGACACACTGCTTTGAGGCGTTTGATACAGTTTGAAGGGTGATATCTTCTGGATTGCTTTGAGAATTACCCTGAGCGAGTGCTGTGACAAATGTTTGCAGTAATTCATGACTGATGTGGTTTGTCCTTGAAAAATACTAATAAAAAATGTCATCTTCATTATTGTGTCTTTCTTAATGTAATAAATAGTCCCTACAGATGCACACATACTGGTTATGAAAGCCTTTATTGTAGACTATATGTAGATTCATCAGTCCTCAAACAATATTTGGATGGAATGTGACGGGAAAAGTGAGAAAGGCATGTGCTTCTGCAACTTGTGCTTATGATACTGTAATTTGTAAATTAGAATAGAGGGGATAGGAGACAGTGATTGTGCAACTATGAACAATTTTTATAAAAAAAAAAAGAATCATTTCAACAGTGCTGGGCTTTAATCGGCTCCTCTTCTGCCTCACCACCTCTCCAGTTTTGGAGAAGACCCACTCACCAAAATCACAGCTCTTCAGTCACTCAGCTCAGTCTCTGATCTACCTATGAATATATTGTCTAACCTATAACTTGTGTTGATGTACTGTGTGGATAAATGTTGTATATGAATGGATGCCTTTTGTGTGTGGTTAGGTCCTATGTGTATGTAGCTAACTATACTAAATGAACTCTAAACTAGACCTAAATATAAACTAATGCTGTCCCTGTCACGTAGTAATTGGCAATAACACTGTCGCTAGCAGTCTCGTCCTCTCACAAACCCACAGTTTGTGCCGCGATTCAGATCTCATTTAAATACTTGGCGGGTCGTATTGACACGCCCAGATTATTCGACTTTCCCGCAAAGCTCGACACGTGGTGTGACGTAACGAGGCCCTCGCTTGCAGTGGTCACATGATGGGGGCGTGCTCGAAACGCTGCTCACCGACACTTCTGGTTCACAAAGCTCGATGCTGTGTCGAGCAGACTGACTCGAGCTTAACATCACTAATACCTTCTACGATGACGTCATTTGAACTAGCCAATCAGCGAGGAGAATCGGTCAAATATCGCGAGGTGTGTGTTTGCCATATCCGGCAAAATATACACTTTGCTAAAGATATTTATTCTCCTGACTTATGTGAAATACACGGACAGGACATTTATCTGATGTGAGCCATATGTATGTAACGGATTAGTTAAATCAGGAGGCGCTGAACATCTACGGGGAATCCTGAGTCGGGATGTGCACATCATTTAATGACCAGGTCAAAATTTCCTCTGAATATATATACGAGGTCTGTCAATAAAGTAACGGTCCATTTTTTTTTTTTTTTAATTATATGGATTTGAATCACGTGCGATTGCATCACACAAGGTTGAACCCTCTTGCGCATGCGTGAGTTTTTCCATGCCTGTCGGTGACGTCATTCGCCTGTGAGCACGGCGCTCCACCCCCCTCGTCGGATTTTTTCCTGAGAGAAAATGGCCGAACGCTTGGAGCAGCGCTACTGCATTAAGTTCTGCCAGAAACTTGGCGACAGCCAGGCAGAAACGATTCGGAAAATCCACACGGCTTTTGGAGATGAAGCCATGAGCATCACATGGATTAAGGAGTGGTACAACCGGTTTAAAGACGGGCGCGTAACGGTGGAGAGCGAGCCGCGCTCCGGTCGGCCATCAACGAGCCGAAATGACGAGATCGTTTCTAAAGTGCACGCTGTGGTTATGCGGGATCTTTGTGTGACTGTCCGAGAAATTGCAGAGGAAGTGGACATTAACAGGACTTCGGCACATTCCATCGTGACGGAAGATCTGGACATGAAACGAGTGGCGGCAAAGTTCATGCCAAAGTTGCTGACGGCGGAGCAAAAGCAACATCGTGTTGAAGTCTCACAGGACATGCTGGACTCCATTCACACTGATCCCAGCTTTATGGACACTATAATCACCGGAGATGAGTCCTGGGTGTATGGGTACGATCCGGAAACGAAATTCCAGTCGTCACAGTGGAAGCATTCCACGTCGCCAAGACCGAAGAAGGCGCGCCAAGTGCGCAGCAAGATAAAGGTAATGCTGACTTTTTTTTTTTTTACTCCTGTGGTGTGGTACACCACGAGTATGCTCCACAGGGTCAAACAATAACAAGAGTATTATAGGGATGTCCTCCGTCGTCTACGTGATGGTGTGCGGCGCAAGAGACCGGAGTTGTGGGCCAGAGGAAATTGGCGCCTCCACCACGACAACGCGCCAGCTCATTCCTCTCATTTAATTCAGACTTATTTGACCAAAAACCAGACTCCGGTGGTTCAACAGGCACCTTACTCCCCTGACATGGCCCCTTGCGACTTCTGGCTCTTCCCAAAACTTAAAATACCATTAAAAGGAACCCGATTTGAGACGAGAGGACATCATGGCTGCGATGACGGCGGAGCTGCGCGCCATCCCGAAAAAGGCGTTTTTGGAATGCTTCCAACAGTGGCGACACCGCTGGGAGAAGTGTGTGGAGTCCCAAGGAGAGTACTTCGAGGGTGATTAGGTTTCCAACCCTCCAGGTAAGCCAGTTTTTTTTTCCCAGCCAATGGTCCGATACTTTATTGACAGACCTCGTGTATATATATATATATATTTTTTTTTTTGCCAAATGTATTTGATCGATCATCAAAATGTGATCTGGGTGCGTACTGTAAAAACTATTAAAATATGATGAGAGATGGAGTGAAGGCAGCAAAGTGTCAGATCACAGCTTCGTGCTGTAACCTTGGTGTCAGGCTGCGGCTCCGAGTCTGAGTACGGCATGAAAAAATAAACGATTGGGCTTTAAATCACGGAAATGACTCCGGTCCCACATGCGAGGGGTTTAATGGAAATACATTGCGATCGGACGGGACATTGTATCTGATGTGAGGGGAAAATCCGTTATATACGGTGTTTATTACATGGAAATCAATACAAAAACTTTAAGACTTTTTTTTGTCCGGTGACTGTGATTATCTGGTTTATATGATGACAGTTTAGGTGAGTTTTATTGAACTTGGGAATGAACAATAAATTTACCTCTCAAAGCTTTGACGATGATGTTGGCTTCCATCCCATACAGCTGACTTTATTTTCCAAATTTTTCTTCTGTTTGGATCTGAAGTGAATCTGTACTTCTTGAAGACCTTGCTGTGTATATTTGTGCCTTCAAATGCAGAGCAACCTGGCATTTTCAGCGAATAAATAAATAAAATAGCTAGATTTATATGCACACACATTAATAGTGAATGCTATTTTGAACCCAAGATGGCACCATGAGTCACATGACTGATTTTCGACTCCTCATGTTGCCATTCTCTCTATCAAGCAGTGATGCCGGTAACGCGTTACTCTAATCTGACCACTTCTTTTAGTAACGAGTAATCTAACGCGTTAATCTTTCCAAGTCAGTAATCAGATTAAAGTTACTTCTCCAAGTCACTGTGCGTTACTATTATTTTTCATTGTGGGTCGATAGCAGCATTAAACTTGGTCTGTGGGCAGGAGGTCGGGGTTCGACTGAACTGCCCACTTTAAGCGAGCTGTGAGCTTTTCATCCGCGGTTTTTTGCAGCTGCTCGACTCGTCCTCACCTCTTAAAGGGCGGTGATCAGCACACCTGCACTGAGCTTTACGAAGACATTTTTATACTTTTTTCCTCCTTTATTTAGAATTCTGAGCTGAGCTGCTCCGTATCGTCTCGTTAAAAACAGCTGATCCTCCGCGACGTGTCAACAACTAACACTATTTTCCACTCAAATGCACCTAAACTCTCTGAGGACCACATGATGTGAAAACGCAGTAAATCTGGTCCTGTTTTCTGCATAAATAAATGTTATCCATTCTTTGTGCTCAAACGCCAAAGCAGGGGCGAATCCAGATGGGATGGGGGCGTGGGGGAGGGATCTGCCCCCCCCACAACACCCCTAGATTAAAGGTCCAGTTTTGAATCCGTTTTTTACTACAACTACTAATATTGCTTAAAATAATAATAATTTCGACAAGTAAAATGTTTAGAGAGAATTTAAATGTTAGAAAAATGTTAGAATTTAATAGTTACATTTATAAACAATGTAGGTTTGAAATTGCAAGTTTTACTGTTACAGTGCTGTCAACAGTTAAATATGAGGTCAAGAAAGAGGTCTTTATTTTACTTTTTATAAAACAAGTATTTATTTTCATTGAAGTTAAGAAAGGGTGACTATAAAGTGAGTTTTGGCAAAACAGGTATTGTCATGTTGACGTGGGTTGTTGTCGGCAGCTGGGGAAAGTAACTAAAAAAGTAACTAGTAATCTAACTTAGTTACTTTTACAATTGAGTAATCAGTAAAGTAACTAAGTTACTTTTTCAAGGAGTAATCAGTAATCAGTAATTGGATTACTTTTTCAAAGTAACTGTGGCAACACTGCTATCAAGGCACACTAATTCCATCTCCTGTGCGCCCTGCATGTTAAACAGACCCATTCAAGTTCATCTGTTGGCAACAAATCTGCATATAAAGGCTCTGAACTGTTCCTGTGTGTCCATGTCTGCTCTCTGACCAGAGTTCTGTGGTGGATAAAGTAGATCAGCAAATGAACTATTCTCTACATATCACATTCACAACACCGCTGAGAAAAAAATGAGGGGGGTATATGGGTTGCCGTGGACTTTGCACCAAGCACCCTCTGGTGGCCATTTTTGGTTGATGAAAACATCGCCAAGCTCAATAAAAAATATGTTCACTTTTCAAACGGGTCAGACTCGTCAATAAAGTCAATTTAATGTCCAGTGGTTCATTTCAGGTCAGCTTGGTGTATAAATCTCATCGTTTAAGGCAGTGAGAGCTGTCAGCTGGCTGTTAGAGACAAAACAAAACCAGCTGACATTCAATTCAGTAGACAATCAATGCAGTCTGAGCTTGTTTTCATCGGGCGGCCAGTCTCGGAGGTACGAATTCTCGCCTTCGAATTGGCCACTTTGCCGGAAGTGACTGTCTCTGCGGCAACCCATATGTGTAATGTGTTGCCAATCTGACAGCATCGTCTGGTGTCCATCCACTTTTTAAAGATGTAAAGACAAGACCAGAGGAGGTCAAACCAATCGTATCTGTGGATGACAGGTCAGAAAATTTAGAAGTAGATTGAAGTATATTTATGTAGTTCAGTTAAAAGTCAAGTGGTTGTGCATTACTTTACAGGTATGATTAGTTTTTGTTACTTCATGTTGAAAAGATATGTTTTTGAGTTCTTGTGAGAAAACTACTAGATAGGATTGCATATCAAGAACCGGTTCTTTTCGAGTATCGATAAGAAATGATTCGATCCACCAGTATCAATAGCCTTTTTGCTTAACGACTCCCTTATCGGTCCTTCAGAGCGGCAGTTGTTTTTGAGGGTGTTTGTTGGGAAAATGATCATTCCTCTACATTGATTACAGACCCTGCAGTGGCTCTGTAATCAACCGTTTCTGCAGCACGACACCACTTTGAAGCGTGAACCAATGAAGCAATGATTCCATCCACTAGCTTGTTGGTTCTTTGATTCGCTGTTCTTCAGAAACGGCAAGTCCACTTCTTAACCCCTCTCAAAGCCACTAAAATATCGTGAGTGACTTTTGTGTGGATTAAAGTCACTAACTGGGACTCTTGTCTTGTTGTAGTCAAGAAACAAGAGTCATCCTCCGTTCTGTTCGCACAGCTCCAAACACTGCACAGCTCTCTGCTGAGACAGAGTCTCCTCGGAATTAATGACTTCAAAACGAATTGCCACTTTAAATAAAATGACACCTCCTACAAACGTTGTAATACAGACAAGAAACTACAATCGACTAAAATGTTTTGTTTTTTTTCTCCAAAAATGAGGCGTCCTTCAGTCTTTAGAAATTACATCCTGACATGTAGCACAGCTGGCAGCAAGAGCTCATCTCAGATATATGGAAAGACATTCATGCCAATAATGTTGTGTGGGCCGCTGAAGAGGAAGTACTGCTGGCCCACCACCACCAGAGGGCGCCCTGCTTGGAGTGCGGGCTCCAAGCACGAGAGGGCGCCAGACCTAGAAGAAGTGACAGCTGTCATTCATCCCCTGCACCAGCAGTCACTCGTTCATCATCATCACCACCATAAAAGCCGGACTGCAACTCCACCTCCTCACCGAGAAATCGACTACCAGTAACAAGGTAATTTCTCTGCTGACTGACACTGTGTGTTTAACCTGCACTTCTATTGCAGCCGTTTTCCTGGAGTGTTTCCTGATCTGGAGGATTGGCCTTTGGTGTGACAGTGACGGCTTCGCCTCACACCCCAACTCAGATAAGTGGTTGACCAGGAGCTGCACGAGTGTGTGTGATTGGAGGTGGAGGAGCTCCCTCCTAACTGTGTTTGGACTGTGGATTACTGAGTGTGCGGACTCACACTCACACATCATATCTCTGCTTTCTGCCAGCAGTACCAGGATCGACAGCCGAAGACAGAGGCCACCTGGGGACTCGGGACTTGGCGGCTCCGGTGTTCTTCAGACCGTTGGTGGTGGAAGCCGTCTGGGGCGCGGCTTCTCTCTCGTCAGGGGTCTTCTATCTTCGAGCCTGCCCACACGTCACCTGGTGTTTATTGACTGTGAAAATTACTGTACATTTCGTTGTGTATTATCACAACATTAAATTGTTACCTTTTGGCTTACTCATTGTCCGTTCATTTGCGCCCCCTGTTGTGGGTCCGTGCTACGACACCTTCCCAACAAATAATGTGTGAAAGGAATGCTTTTGACAATAACTACAGATTTTGTTTATTTCTGTGTCCAGAGACCAAGGATCCACCTTGTAGAGTTTATGTCCAGACGTTAAGGATCCAGTGACCAATTTCATTTTTTTTACTTTAAGACTCAATAAAATGTTGTTCAGTTTCAATTTAATCGGCTTATAAAGCGCCAAATCATAACAAAAGCCGTTTCAAAGCGCCTCACATACAACAGTTCAACATAAAAAATTAAAAGAAATAAATTAAAAATTTAAAAATTCAAATACATAATTAAAAACAGAAGTAAAAGAATAAAACAGATAAAAAAATAAAAACTATTCATAAGAATGAGAATTAAAAATAGGCTTTAAGTCTTGACTTAAAAATGTCCACGGACTCCGACTGCCTCACGGTCACAGGAAGACCGTTCCACAGAGCAGGTGCACAACAAGAAAAAGGTCTTTGACCCGCTGACATAGAAAACCTGTAAAGCCTACTTTTAGTACACAAAAAATTCACAAGCGGTATCGATAAGGGAATCGATTAGGAATAGGATCGATAAGTGGAATCAATGGTATCGATGGCGATTAAAATCTTATCGATGCCCATCCCTACTACTAGACGAGTGATTTTGAAGAAGGAAAGTTGTTTTTTTTTTTTGTTTGTTTTTTTCACCAAAATGGGAGCTGCACTCACTGTAATTTATCTTGAATAGCACCAGATTGCATCTCACAGCTTCCAGAATTCAGTTTTTTTTCTGGGGGGGCATGCCCCCTGGTAATTTTTGGTTTCAGCTTTTTTCATTTTTACCACTTTCATCCCTGGAGATGTTGAATATAAAATCAAACTTTTTACATCTTATACAACATTTGAATTTGGAAGCATTTATAATGTCTTGTAAATGAAACTGTCCCATTACTTTGCCACAAAATGGGGACAGTGTCTCATTGTCTTAATCTCTCTTCCTGATCACTGTCTGTGTACGTTCAGAACACTTAAGGTGGGCAAATTTCACCTACCAGCGCCATCAATACCAGTGCTCCCCAGGGCTGTGTACTAAGTCCACTCCTGTACATACTTTACACACAACTGCTCTCCCGCACTTCTCAAGCGCAACAACTTTGAAAAGTAACGTGAATCTGCCCGATACCGTTTCCAAAACCAATAGCAACCGATTCTCGTAACATAGCCGTATCGGCATCTGATTACGATACTGAGTTTGGACTCGGGACATCCCTTCTAATAATGTCAAAAGGAGGAGTTGTTAATGTGTCACTGTGCTCTTGCGAAGGTTGTATAAGATTGTTTCCATTTCCCAGGAACAGTATGTACTCCGCTATCACAACTTATTGTAAAGGCCCCCTGACACGGGCATGACTTTAGACTCACACACTAGCATGCCCATCGTTATGACGACCCCACTCACTGTGTTCCTAGCTGGACACCGTTCTTTCTTCCACCGCCTGCCGCATGCTCTGTGCTAGCATTTTTACATTGAAAAGACATTCAAAAGTGAAAGATTTTTCACAGTCTGTTTGTATACATTGAATAAACATTTGGGTTTAGACTGTTTTTAACTGGCATTTTCAATAGTGCCATTTTCCCCCCTATACAAAGAGTAAATTGTAGCAAATCATAATGTTGTAGCCAAAGAGGTTATATGAGAACTAGAGTCTGCACTCGCACTGAGCCGTGTCCCGGCAAGGAAGTGTGGTCGCCTTTTTAATTCTGGGCAATTTACTGAGCACCGCTCATAGAATTTCAATTAGTCTCATCAAGAAACAGGCCAGAAAGCTGCACATGTTGGCGATATCCAGGTCAAAATGGCATTTTAACATGTATTTTGCAAGCGTTTTTCTGAGTGTGTTCAGTCGTGAATCCACATTGAAAATGGATTAACATCTGGGAACTTCGTCAATATTTTGCCCAGTTAGGAGGCGTCATGTCGCTGTTTATGAAGGGACGTTCACGTTTAATGGGCAGCATTGGGAGTGTGGACTCTAGATCTCATATATAACCTCTTTGGTTGGAGCATAACTAGCAAGACTGCGTTGTGTTGATAGTTTTAACAAAAAAGTTATGATCATTAATTGAGCCTTAAAAAGGAGCATTTTAACATTGAATAAGTGTTTTAATAAAATGGTTATAGTAAAAATATGTTGAAAAAAGGCTTGAAAGTGAAAGTTTATTCAACGTCTAGATGTTGAATAAACGGCCAAAAGCTCTTTGAACATTTGTTTTTGCAAACAGCAACATTACAAACTATGAATTAAATTATTTGGCTTATATATTTTTAATGAGTTGTAATGTCACTATCAATGTGTTCATATCATATTTGATGACTTCTGACATCTTGTTAAAGTGCCATGTAAGTAGTAGTAATAATAATAATAATGATAATAATATCCCAAAATAAAAACAAAAAAAGAATCAAATACAAGAAAAAATAATATAAATATAAATAATAATATGCAGTCGACAGAAAACGTTTGAAAAATAGTCTTAAAGTCACATTTTAAATGCCAACAGACAGCCTGTTCCACAAGATATGACCACGTCAAAAAAAAGGCTCTGAAGCCTGCTGACTTCTTTTTAACCCTTGAGACACAGAGCAAGTCTGCATCCAAGGACCACAGGGCACGAGGAGGCACATAAGGCTGAACAAGTTCAGCAAGATAGCTGAGTTCATGACCGTTTGGAGCCAGAAATGTCTAACAAAACCTTGAAATCTAGTCCTTGAGTCAGTGAAGGGAAGCCAGAATGCCTGTGATCAAAACTCAAGCAACAGTAATTCTGTACCATCTGTAGACGTCCTACACTATTTTATAGCAATCCAGAAAATAAAACACTGCAATAGTCAGTTGTGGAAGACAAGGACATGAATTACAGTTTGTGAAATTTAAAACAAATGCTGATTTATCAGTTCCATCAGTGCAATAACTTACTGTCATCAGGTCAAACTCACCACTGATACTTTATTTTAGTGAGTGTTGTTTGAACATTTATTGTTAAATTAATTGTATTGTTTCTTTGCAGACATGCAGCCGTTTTTGGTGATTAAAGAAGAAACTCTCCCTGAACACCAGGAATGGAATCTGAGTGTTGACCAGGAGGACATTAAAGAAGAGGAGAAGGTGTGGATAAGTCAGCAGGGAGAGCAGCTTCAGCAGCTGGAGAAGGCAGATCTCACCAAGTTTGGTTTCACTGCCGTCCCTGTGAAGAGTGAAAATGATGATGAAAAACCAGAGTCATCACAGCTTCATCAAAGCCGAAGTGATGAGAGCACAGAGGCTGAGCCTGTAGCCAGCAGCTCATCTGTACACAGAACACTGACAGCAGAAGCTGATGGAGAGGACGATGGAGGACCACAACCAGCCAGCAACTCAGGTCCAAACAGTCATTTACAACCAGATACCAGTGGCAGGAGTTCAGACAGTTCTGGAACTGAGACTGATGACAGTGATGACTGGAAACAGACCAGAGAACTTCAGTCAAGTTTTAATTGTCGAAAAAATACCAGTACTGTTCGTTCAGGGAACACTGATGAAAAACAATTTAAAGGCTCTAAATATGAATTAGCACCTGGTCACATGAACAACTCAGAGCAACAAATGGAGAGGCAAGCAATAAGAAAACCATTTAGCTGTTCTGATCAGAGTAAAAGACAGAAATAGAAGGGCACTCTGAACAAACACATATCTCCACTGGAAGATCTGCTAGGAACTGGAGATGGAAGTCAAAGAACATGTCTGGGAGCACGAGCCAGCACCAGTCTTGTCCAGCGGAAAAGTAACGATCTTCTACGACAAAGAGATCCCAGCAGGAAGACACATTGAAGGAGGTGCAATCAAACCTGATATTGTCATCTGGAACAAGCAAGAGAAAACAGCCAAAATCATTGATGTGACAGTCCCCAATGACTACGGCCTGAATCGAGCTGAAAGGGGAAAGATCTCGAAATACCAAGACCTGAAAAATGACCTAAGAACAACATGGTCATTGAAAGACATCGATATCATCCCAGTTGTGGTGGGAGCAACAGGCCTGATGAAGAAGAACCTGAAGAAATACCTTGAGGCAATCCCTGGTCACCCAAGTGCACATGAGGTGCAGTTGTCTGCGATTAAGGGAACGATCACCATCTTGAAGAGAGCTAGATCTGGTTAGGATAACTATAGAGCCTAGGGTGCAACTTTAGACCCCAGGTTTGGGGCCCATTGCATTCTACTAAAAAGACATCAAAGATAAATGAAAAACCAAAAGGCAAGAACGAACTCGGTGGACTCGTGGATACTGTCCATAAGTTCACCAAACACATTGGTCTGGAATTTGGACTCGATAAATGCTCAAAATGCACAATCAAAAAAGGTAAAAAGAGAAAAACAGAAAACATTTAGATGGCTGAAGGGAGCTACAATGAAGATTTGGTTGAATACTCCACATACAAATACTTGGGAATTGAAGAAAATGCTACAATAGAGCATAAGAAAATAAGAAAACACAAGAAACCTAAACCGCTTAAAAAAGATATGTGAAACAGAGTTGACACCAAAGAACAAGATCACAGCCATAAACTAGGGATGTGAACAAGTAGGCCAGCGCCTCGTTTAGGTTCAGCCTAATTGAATGTGAACGCATTTCTGGGAGCTGCACAAGGAGTTCCCTGCAATTTGCATTGCTGTTGGAGGGATATCCTGATCTATTTTTGTTCGATGGTGTTCCCACCTTGTGTTCGAATTTTCGTCACAGGCAATCGGACAGAGACATTACCTGATTTCTTGTTTTTGCTTCATCAAAGTCACTTAAATTGTATTGGAAGGAAGAATAGGGATTATAAGTCAATGTATAGGGAATAAAGATTAAGGATTTCTCTTTATTTTTGCTGAATTTCAGAAGGATTGGCCATTTCCCAGATTCTGGTCGATCGCCAATATCCAGTGACTGCCAGTGTTGAGATGATATACCATTTAAAATGAAGGAGAGGTGGTAATCCATCATTCCTGAAAAATCATGGAGATAACTTGGATATTAATGAAGTTATGAGACAAAATATGAAGGATAAAGTTGTTTCATCCATTCATTAAAGCCAGGAAAATAAGCTCAATTCCCAACACAAAACGCCCATAGCTTCCTTAATACATGAAGATAATCACATGATTTTGGTGTCAATTTAAAGTTTTTTTTTATGTTCTTTCTGAATTCACAGATTTTATATTGGTATGGGATAGAATTATTATACACGTCCCTACATAAACCAGTTTGCAATGCCAGTGGTGACCTATGGGTTGGCATAGTGGACTGGCCACAGCATGGGCTTCATAAGTTGGATACAAAAACCAGGAAGATGCTCACCCTCCACAAAGTCACGTACAGAAATCAGTGTATGGACAGAATATATCTCTCTCGCAGAGAACGTGGTCTGGGTCTCACTGAAATCAACCAGGCCTACAGAGCATCAATAAGTATTGGACAGTATTTAAAGAGCTCTGAAGAAGTCATAAAAAAAGGTCGCACAACATCACGAGAAGACCTTATCCGAACAGACCTCAGTCACCAAACTGGCAAAAAAGCTTTGGTAGAGAGCTTCGACAAGAGAGAGAAAACTGTTCAATCTAATGCCTGCATCAAAGCTCACAAGACAGACCAGAGAACAATACAGCAAAAGAGAAGGAAAACATCGAGTGGACAGATGGAAACAGCAGAAAAGGGCTGGACGAGTCCAAAAAGAACATGAAAAGGAATACATTGACAAAGTTGGATCAATGCAGTGGCTGAAAAATGGAGAAATTGGTTTTGATGGAGAAAGAATTCTAGTTGGAGCACAAGATCAGGGACTTCTAACAAATGGCTTCAAAAAAAGGCAGAGATCTCACAAAGTGATTCTGTCATACAGCTGTTGAGAGTGTAAACCATCTAACTTCAGCATGCCAGATCCTCATGGCAGATGGACGTTATACATCCAGACACAACACGATCTGTCAATATCTCCACTGGAAAGTATGCAAGGAACTGGAGATGGAAGTAAAGGAAAACGTCTGGGAGCATGAGCCAGCACCAGTCTCATCCAACTGAAAAGTAGCTGTCTTCTACAACAAAGAGATCCCAGCAGGAATACATATCATATTGACAATAGATTGGACTGGTCGGTGCAGGTAAATGCAGCGTATAAAAGGGGACAGAGCAGATTGTTCTTCCTCAGAAGACTATTATTATCTTATTATCTGTTATTATCTACCGTCCACCTGGTTGTTACTGTGAGTTTCTCTGTGAATTTTCAGACCTTTTGTCTGACTTAGTGCTTAGCTCAGATAAGATAATTATAGTGGGCGATTTTAACATCCACACAGATGCTGAGAATGACAGCCTCAACACTGCATTTAATCTATTATTAGACTCAATTGGCTTTGCTCAAAATGTAAATGAGTCCACCCACTTTAATCATATCTTAGATCTTGTTCTGACTTATGGTATGGAAATTGAAGACTTAACAGTATTCCCTGAAAACTCCCTTCTGTCTGATCATTTCTTAATAACATTTACATTTACTCTGATGGACTACCCAGCAGTGGGGAATAAGTTTCATTACACTAGAAGTCTTTCAGAAAGCGCTGTAACTAGGTTTAAGGTTATGATTCCTTCTTTATGTTCTCTAATGCCATATACCAACACAGTGCAGAGTAGCTACCTAAACTCTGAGATAGAGTATCTCGTCAATAGTTTTACATCCTCATTGAGGACAACTTTGGATGCTGTAGCTCCTCTGAAAAAGAGAGCTTTAAATCAGAAGTGCCTGACTCCGTGGTATAACTCACAAACACGCAGCTTAAAGCAGATAACCTGTAAGTTGGAGAGGAAATGGCGTCTCACTAATTTAGAAGATCTTCACTTAGCCTGGAAAAAGAGTCTGTTGCGCTATAAAAAAGCCCTCCGTAAAGCTAGGACATCTTACTACTCATCACTAATTGAAGAAACAACCCCAGGTTTCTTTTCAGCACTGTAGCCAGGTTGACAAAGAGTCAGCTCTATTGAGCCGAGTATTCCTTTAACTTTAACTAGTAATGACTTCATGACTTTCTTTGCTAATAAAATTTTAACTATTAGAGAAAAATTACCCATAACCATCCCAAAGACGTATCGTTATCTTTGGCTGCTTTCAGTGATGCCGGTATTTGGTTAGACTCTTTCTCTCCGATTGTTCTGTCTGAGTTATTTTTATTAGTTACTTCATCCAAACCATCAACATGTCTATTAGACCCCATTCCTACCAGGCTGCTCAAGGAAGCCCTACCATTTAATGCTTCGATCTTAAATATGATCAATCTATCTTTGTTAGTTGGCTATGTACCACAGGCTTTTAAGGTGGCAGTAATTAAACCATTACTTAAAAAGCCATCACTTGACCCAGCTATCTTAGCTAATTATAGGCCAATCTCCAACCTTCCTTTTCTCTCAAAAAATCTTGAAAGGGTAGTTGTAAAACAGCTAACTGATCATCTGCAGAAGAATGGTCTATTTGAAGAGTTTCAGTCAGATTTTAGAATTCAACATAGTACAGAAACAGCATTAGTGAAGGTTACAAATGATCTTCTTATGGCATCAGACAGTGGACTCATCTCTGTGCTTGTTCTGTTAGACCTCAGTGCTGCTTTTGATACTGTTGACCATAAAATTTTATTACAGAGATTAGAGCATGCCATAGGTATTAAAGGTACTGCGCTGCGGTGGTTTGAATCATATTTATCTAATAGATTACAATTTGTTCATGTAAATGGGGACTCTTCTTCACAGACTAAGGTTAATTATGGAGTTCCACAAGGTTCTGTGCTAGGACCAATTTTATTCACTTTATACATGCTTCCCTTAGGCAGTATTATTAGAAAGCATTGCTTAAATTTTCATTGTTACACAGATGATACCCAGCTTTATCTATCCATATAAACTCAGATAAAACTGAAGTTATTGTACTTGGCCCCACAAATCTTAGAAACATGGTGTCTAACCAGATCCTTACTCTGGATGGCATTACCCTGACCTCTAGTAATACTGTGAGAAATCTTGGAGTCATTTTTGATCAGGATATGTCATTCAATGCGCATATTAAACAAATATGTAGGACTGCTTTTTTGCATTTACGCAGTATCTCTAAAATTAGAAAGGTCTTGTCTCAGAGTGATGCTGAAAAACTAATTCATGCATTTATTTCCTCTAGGCTGGACTATTGTAATTCATTATTATCAGGTTGTCCTAAAAGTTCCCTGAAAAGCCTTCAGTTAATTCAAAATGCTGCAGCTAGAGTACTGACGGGGACTAGAAGGAGAGAGCATATCTCACCCATATTGGCCTCTTTTCATTGGCTTCGTGTTAATTCTAGAATAGAATTTAAAATTCTTCTTCTTACTTATAAGGTTTTGAATAATCAGGTCCCATCTGATTACGTAATATTTACGTAATTATTGTATGGCCTTGCCTTACAATATAAAGCGCCTTGGGGCAACTGTTTGTTGTGATTTGGCGCTATATAAATAAAATTGATTGATTGATTGAAGACTGAAATCTGTTGATGTTTGTAGCAATATGCTTTTCCTTTTTATCAATCTGTTGTGGTCAGCGCTCTATTATTTGCTGTTGTGTGTTGGAGGAACAGCCTGTCTGTTAGGGACAGTAACAGACTGGACAGATTTGTCAGGAAGTGCGTGTCAGTGATGGGGAGGGAGGCGGTCTCTGTGGGTGAACTGGTAGAGCGTAGGTTGAGGTGTATTATGAATTCCGTTATTAACAACAAATCTCATCTTCTACACGACACTGTGGTTGCTCAGAAAAGCAACCGCAGTGACAGATTTCCTCTCCATGAGATGCAGGACTTAGAGGTATAGAAGATCATTTGTCCCGGCCACCATGAGATTGTTTAACGCTTCTTGTTAATGTAGTTTTACTTCCATGTGTTTTATAGTTGTCTTTTTTATTGGTATTTTATTGTATGGATGAATTGTGTATGTATGATCTCGGGCAGATTAATTTCCCCTTACAGGGGATGAATAAAGTATTTATCTATCTATCTTATCTATCTATCTATCGATCGAAGGAGGTGCAATCAAACCTTTGTCATCTGGAACAAGCAAGAGAAAACAGCCAAAATCATCGACGTGACAGTCCCCAATGAATATGGCCTGAATCGAGCAGAAAGGGGAAAGATCACGAAATACCAAGACCTGAAAAATTACCTACGAACAACATGGTCATTGAAAGAATTAGATATTATGCCACCTGAAGAAATGCCACGAGTCACCCAAGTGTCCACGAGGTGCAGTTATCAGCAATTAAGGGAACGATCACCTTCTTGAAGAGAGCCCTCGGATACAATGGCAGCAATGTTTAGGGTCCAACTTTCTGTTAAAAAGAAATCCAAGAACAACAACAAAAAAAGGTTTCCATCTGTGTGAGAAGATTTAGACTATAAGGCGGTGTGAAGGTGTGACGTGTTTGGATGGTCATGGTGTTTAATCTGTCAGCAAGGTGTGAGATGGCAGCGGTCAGGAGTCCTGTTGTATGTTGGGAAACGTTATGATTCTCTGAATGTTGTAATGTTGAAATTGTAAATTTTGCTGACAATATGAAATTTTTCAGTAAAAAATTAAACATCCTAATTTTTTCCTTCTTCAGTTCTTGGATTTTGATTATCATGTTTCTTTTTGCTTCATCGAAGTACTGTTCACGATTCTTCCTCACAAAATATTAATATTTTGAGTCGTGAAAAATGTAATTTTTTTTTATCGTGAAAATATTGAAATTCTTCAAAACACATTTTCTCCTTCAGTTTCTGATTTTAATTCTGATGGTTTTGTTTGATTCATTAAAGTTCTGTTCTAAATTACAAAATTTTAAATTTGGGCAAAGTACTAACTTTTTGTCATGAAAACTGTAATGCACCCAAAGTTGAAGTTTTCACATTCCCTGAGAGTAACAAACTTCACCAAAACAAGGTAACATTGAAGAAAATTTACAGATTGTCATTAAAGGTTTGGAGGAGAACCTCAGCTTCCAGCAATAATATTTCCAGTAAATTTCTGTCCTCTGCTGTCAACATTTCAGCTGCTACTTCAGGTTTCGTTCAAAAGTCTATTTACACAATAGTGTAAACACTAAAATGATTCTTACAGAATTTACAGCCGTTGGTAAAGAATTTTATTTGTGGTGTGTCATCATTTTCCTCACCTGCATAGTGCAGGGAAATAATTAGGAGAATAAACCCGGGTGAGCTCTGGTTATTAACTAGAACCGGTTCATGATGTCTGCTGCTGTACCTGTAAGGTCAGAGGTCGATGGTGGAGGTGGAACGAGGAGTGTCTTAAAGGGAAACAACATTTTTCCTGAATCGGCGGCATTTCTGATTCTGTCATGAAGACAATTTGGCAGCAGAAATGCTGGAAGATCAACATGACAGAAGAGATGGACATGAACTGAGGACAACAGGGTGTCCAGATTTACAACGCTGCCGTTCAGCTGCTCTGATCCTTGTCAGTTCTGCATTTTCTGGAGTGTTAAATTGCACTTATTTACTACTTGGGAGGTTCTGGGACTTAAACTCGATGTGACTTACATACTGATAAATCATACATTTTTCACAGTGAATTAAACTAAACAAAGCACATAAATATAAACCTTTTTTTGTCATGAAGTAACACCTTTCTGTTTATGTACGTAAAAAGGAAAATATTTTAATTGTACAAAAATCTGTCTACAGAAGTACTTGGAAGACTTTCTATTTCTGCCTTTATAATTTGTAAATACGTTTGTCGGACACACGAGGGCAGCATTTCACCAAAAATATAGGTGTTATTAGGATTTATTGAAAAAAAAAAAAAAAATCAGTCTGAAAGCACCAAATTTAGTGTTTATGTTGATGAAACAGTCCACAAAGAGGTTTTCTGTCTGTCTAAGGAGAATAAATTCTCTGATCATGAAGATTCTATAAGCGTATAGTTTAGACTATTTATGACTGAATGTTCTGGAGTTTTGGGTTAAAAACATCAGAAAAGGTGCCAAAGGGGTCAAAAGTTAAAGTTCCTCCAAATTTGTTTAAAAATGATGCAAATTATGATCAGTCAAATAATGTGGTATATGCTTCAGTGTGATTGGAGTATTTTTAAATGTTGACCCGTGTAACCCTTGGTTGACCTCTACCTGGCTCCAGCTGTGTTACTGAACCACAAGGCAAAATGTCACGTCGGCCAGAAATGAAATTAATGGTGATGATTTTGTCTGCTGTCATCTCCAAACAACAAAGTCTCCCAGTTATGACAAATACGAGGATGTTGACCTGTGGGGAATCACGGGTTCGACCTGTGGTCATTTGTACTATGTACGAAGGACAGCTGACTTTTGGGGAAAATCAGTTTACAGTTATACTACAATTTATTGCCATCAAAAAAAGTATTTATTGAAGGTTTAATCTGTTTTCAGTTGTGTTCAGTTTTCTAAAATTATTTTTTAATTTTTTCAGTAAGCTTTTCTGAAGCTGCTTAACCAGGACAATATTCCATGTAAAGAAATTACAAATAATGGAAGTTGTATATTTGAACAGTGACCATGTTCACATTAAATCAAATTTCTTTTCTTTTTTTTTCCACACTGTTGAGACACAATCCTGCTGTTTTGTCCGGAGTGTGAAGATGTTAATTCTGGGTTTGGGGTCACATTCAGAATGAAAATGTCCAGATTTGAATCTGCTGTCTGGGATGTTTGAGGACGGACAGACTGATGAACTCTGTCAGGTCTGCAGCACCTCGAAGGTTTTTATTTTGAAATACATGCTCTTATTGTGGATGTGCAAAATAAACAAAGTTGTTTTCAAAAAATTACTGATTTCTCAAAAATATTGTTCCAATCACCTTGCTGTTTTTATGACTTGAATCCTCGTGGGAAAAAAAGCATAAATCTGCCGAAGGACGAAAGTCTGCTATTTGTGGATTTCAGCTGATGCTCCGGATACACAAACACACAGAGGCCACTTCCCTTTTACCATGTGGACGTCGACAACATGTCCATAATCTAGTCCAGTAGGTGGCGGTAATGCACCTAAAAGCTGGTTTGCGAAACGTCACAACGATCCCAGCAAATGTGAGATGCTGAAATTGGGGGAAGAAAGTCATATGGTATTGTTCCTTTAGTTAATGGCACCATTATAAGATCTGGCCTCTCTAGGCAGGATGATGTCGAGCTGACACGTCTCCGGATGGGCCATTGTGGGTTGGCTAGTGGAAAACACAAAGATGGCCTTTGTGAATTTTGTGATATCCCTGAAACCGTGACTCATTTTATTTTGCATTGTTCTGCTTATGCAGAGCAAAGAAAAGATATGTTCTGGGTGCTTACATCATTGGGAATTAACACCTTTTCCCTAAGGACCATTCTAGGTCAAGGAGCTTCCCCAAAAGAGAGGGCAATGGCAGTCATAAACTTTCTGAGGAGCACAGGGTATTACAATAAAGTGTATTCATTGTGTTTTCTAGGTGTACATTCTGACAAGTCGGGGGCAGCAATGCACTAGCCTTGCCTAGTCTGCAGGAAATAAAAAGAAGAAGAAAAAGTCACAACGATCCAAGGTTTGTTTGTTGGCGAGGGGGAACGTGCTGCTGGTTTGCTACTTTCTCTTTTGTACGGTGGTTGAGCTAAGTTGATTATTTGTTGACCACACGAGGTGAGTTGCTTGCAGTTTGTCCCTGTTAGGCTTAGAGCGGTTCCTCCTGGAACTCGCTGGGGGGTGGGAAAGCGGGGAGGAAAGTGGTTGAAGCGACGCTTGGGAGCACGCCGAGGTCGCAGGAGGGTCGCCGTTTTCGGTTGCCTTTCCGGGCTTACGGTATACAGTGCATAAGAACCCACCACAAGTACTTCTCTGAAGACTAGGGAGGAGTTTATCTAGGGGTTGGATAGGCAGTTAGAGGGACATAACTGTGGTGACACCTTGCTGTTCAATTGCTTAATTAGCAAGTAGCTAGCCACTGCGTGCGGTGCTATGGAGACAGAGGACGAAGGGGGGTGGGCTCCTTCGTCCAAGCAAGCTAAAAGTAGGAAGAGGAAAGGAAGTAATAATGCAAGTCCAGCTCAGGAAAGACTTGCAGACGAGGGTAAAGGGGGAGCTCCTAAAGTCCAAAAGTAGATGGAAACAGAGAGTTGAAAATCATACTCAAATTTGTGAATGGGCAGAGTTTTAGGTCGGTTAACCCGCTCCGTCTTGCTAGAGAGTTGAAGGATGCACTAGGGGAGATCAAAAATGCGCCAAGCCATTTACTCTCATGGTGGACACAAAACAGGGATTCATGTGTGCAGTCTTGCTACAACAACATGGTAATAAAAATAAACCAGTTGGCTATTATTCCAAACGTTTAGATCCAGTGGCACAGGGCCTACCTCCCTGTGTCCAAGCAGTATGTGCAGTAGCAATGGCAGTGGAAACTACAGCGGACATTGTTTTGTTCCACCCATTGACTGTTAAAGTACCACACACAGTCAGTGTGTTGCTCCTGCAAACAAAGATGACATTCTTATCGCCTGCTAGACAGATAGCTTATACAGCCATGTTATTGTCTCAGCCACACATTATCATTGAAAGATGCAACACCTTGAATCCCGCCACACTCCTACCTACTGAGACAGATGGTGAACCGCATGATTGTTTGGCAGACACACAGAAACAACAATTACCTCGACCAGATTTAACAGACGAACCATTTACAGATGGACTACATTACTTTGTGGATGACTCATGTTTCAGGGATCAGAAAGGACAGACATTAACAGGCTATGCTGTTGTTCAATTACCAATACTGTTATTGAAGCAAAACAGATTGATCATTTTAAATCAGCCCAAGCTGCAGAACTCATTGCATTAACCAGAGCTTGTATCTTGGCTAAAGGACAGAAACTGACAGTCTATACAGATAGTCAATATGCATTTTCAACAATTTGGTTCTTTGCAAAACAATGGCAACAAAGAGGTATGATAACCTCTACAGGGAAACCAGTGGCACATGCAGGCTTACTCACAAATTTGCTAGAAGCAGTGACATTACCATCACACTTGGCATTATGTAAATGTGCAGCCCACACCAAAGGCACAGATTTTGTCTCCAGAGGAAACTGTCTCGCAGACAAAATAGCGAAAGAAGCAGCAGCTGGTTGATATGGCACTTCTTCTATTTACACAGCTCAGACAGACAATGAACCATTAATAGACTCTGACCTTTTACTGGATATGCAAAAACAAGCACCAACACAGGAACGAAATCTGTGGTTGAAAAATGGGGCAACCCCAAACCCCAAAGGACTTTATTGTGTACATAACAAACCCATCCTACCCAAAAGCTTATTCAAAGCAGCTGCAATTGCGACACACGAGTCAACACATGTGTCGACAGGGGGGATGGTACATATGGTAGACCAACACTTTACTACCTATGGATTTAATTTATACTCAAAACATTTTTGTAAATCCTGTGTTACCTGATTGAAACACAACCCACAGGGAAATATAAGACCCCGGAGAGGGCAATTCCCAAAACCACAGTATCCTTTTCAAATTGCTCATATGGACTTTATTGAACTAAATTGATGTGGACCTTATCAATACTGTCTAGTAATAATTGATGCTTTTTCAAATGGGTAGAAATCGTTCCATCACAAAAAGCATGTTGTGTGGGCCGCCAGAAGAGGAGGTACTGCTGGCCCACCACCAAAGGGCGCCCTGCCTGAAGTGCGGGCTTCAGGCACGAGAGGGTGCTGCCGCCACGGACACAGCTGGGAGTGACAGCTGTCACTCATTAACTCCTGACAGCTGTCACTCATTCTTCATCATCGCACTCCATAAAACCCAGGCGTCATCTCCACCTCATCGCCGAGATATCGTACTTCATTGGAGGTAATATCCTCAGCCGTTTGTGATTACAATATTTGTATATTGTGAGTGTTTGCAGGAGTACCGGTACCTCCGTCGGTGAAAGCTGAGAGAGCGCTGAAGGCACTCTTTTCCCCTGAGGAATCTACAGTACTCTGCAAGTTATTGAGTGAGAGGTGGAGGTGGCATTCCCACCGTTGTTGTTACTGGGTGTACACACACCCACACTTGACTGTCTTTGTTCTCGCCAGCAGTACCAGATCCGACAGTCGGGGACGGTGATCACCTGGGAATTTGGGACTTGGCGGCTCCAGTATTCACCAGGTTCTGTGGCGGCGGAAATCGTGTGGTTCCGGCTCTTCTCAGGACAGACGTCTTCTATCCTCGAGCCTGCCCACACGTCACCTTTGTGGATTGACTGTAATTATATTCTGAGATTGTCTGTATTTCGTTGTGCACATTTCACAACATTAAATTGTTACTTTTTGGCTCACCTATTGGCCGTTCATTTGCGCCCCCTGTTGTTGGTCCGTGTCACTACACTTTCACAACAAAGCAGATGCTTTAATAGTAGCAAAAGCACTGTGTAAGATAATTTATTCCGTATTATGGAATACCAGAGACATTGTACAGTGATAATGGAACACATTTTGTAAATGAAGTTGTACAAAGAGTAGCAGAACACATGAAAATTAAATTAAAACATCATTGTGCTTACCACCCACAAAGTGCAGGATTAGTGGAAAGGACAAATGCACAATAAAAACAAGATTAAGGAAATGTATGGAAGAGACAAAACAAACCTGGATGGAATGTTTGGACCTAGTAAATTGTATATGAGAATAACACCAGTACCATCAGATTTAACACCATTTGAGATATTTTATGGACGACCATATCGTCTACCAATTTTTGACATGGATACTAAAACAGCAGATCAATCAATCAATCAATCAATTTTATTTATATAGCGCCAAATCACAACAAACAGTTGCCCCAAGGCGCTTTATATTGTAAGGCAAGGCCATACAATAATTACGTAAAAAACCCCAACGGTCAAAACGACCCCCTGTGAGCAAGCACTTGGCGACAGTGGGAAGGAAAAACTCCCTTTTAACAGGAAGAAACCTCCAGCAGAACCAGGCTCAGGGAGGGGCAGTCTTCTGCTAGGACTGGTTGGGACTGAGGGAGAGAACCAGGAAAAAGACATGCTGTGGAGGGGAGCAGAGATCAATCACTAATGATTAAATGCAGAGTGGTGCATACAGAGCAAAAGAGAAAGAAACACTCAGTGCATCATGGGAACCCCCCAGCAGTCTAAGTCTATAGCAGCATAACTAAGGGATGGATCAGGGTCACCTGATCCAGCCCTAACTGTAAGCTTTAGCAAAAACGAAAGTTTTAAGCCTAATCTTAAAAGTAGAGAGGGTGTCCTGTCTCCCTGATCTGAATTGGGAGCTGGTTCCACAGGAGTGGAGCCTGAAAGCTGAAGGCTCTGCCTCCCCATTCTACTCTTACAAACCCTAGGAACTACAAGTAAGCCTGCAGTCTGAGAGCGAAGCGCTCTATTGGGGTGATATGGTACTATGAGGTCCCTAAGATAAGATTCAATTCAATTCAATTTTATTTATTTATATAGCGCCAAATCACAACAAACAGTTGCCCCAAGGCGCTTTATATTGTAAGGCAAGGCCATACAATAATTACGTAAAAATTACGTAATCAGATGGGACCTGAATATTCAAAACCTTATAAGTAAGAAGAAGAATTTTTAAATTCTATTCTAGAATTAACAGGAAGCCAAAGAAGAGAGGCCAATATGGTGAGATATGCTCTCTCCTTCTAGTCCCCGTCAGTACTCTAGCTGCAGCATTTTGAATTGACTGAAGGCTTTTCAGGGAACTTTAGGACAACCTGATAATAATGAATTACAATAGTCCAGCCTAGAGGAAATAAATGCATGAATTAGTTTTTCAGCATCACTCTGAGACAAGACCTTTCTAATTTTAGAGATATTGCGTAAATGCAAAAAAGCAGTCCTACATATTTGTTTAATATGCGCATTGAATGACATATCCTGATCAAAAATTACTCCAAGATTTCTCACAGTATTACTAGAGGTCAGGGTAATGCCATCCAGAGTAAGGATCTGGTTAGACACCATGTTTCTAAGATTTGTGGGCCAAGTACAATAACTTCAGTTTTATCTGATTTTAAAAGCAGGAAATTATAGGTCATCCATGTCTTTATGTCTGTAAGACAATCCTGCAGTTTAGCTAATTGTGTGTGTCCTCTGGCTTAATGGATAGATAAAGCTGGGTATCATCTGCGTAACAATGAAAATTTAAGCATGCCGTCTACTAATACTGCCTAAGGGAAGCATGTATAAAGTGAATAAAATTGGTCCTAGCACAGAACCTTGTGGAAACTCCATAATTAACCTTAGTCTGTGAAGAAGATTCCCCATTTACATGAACAAATTGTAATCTATTAGATAATATGATTCAAACCACCGCAGCGCAGTGCCTTTAATACCTATGGCATGCTCTAATCTCTGTAATAAAATTTTATGGTCAACAGTATCAAAAGCAGCACTGAGGTCTAACAGAACAAGCACAGAGATGAGTCCACTGTCTGAGGCCATAAGAAGATCATTTGTAACCTTCACTAATGCTGTTTCTGTACTATGATGAATTCTAAAACCTGACTGAAACTCTTCAAATAGACCATTCCTCTGCAGATGATCAGTTAGCTGTTTTACAACTACCCTTTCAAGAATTTTTGAGAGAAAAGGAAGGTTGGAGATTGGCCTATAATTAGCTAAGATAGCTGGGTCAAGTGATGGCTTTTTAAGTAATGGTTTAATTACTGCCACCTTAAAAGCCTGTGGTACATAGCCAACTAATAAAGATAGATTGATCATATTTAAGATCGAAGCATTAAATAATGGTAGGGCTTCCTTGAGCAGCCTGGTAGGAATGGGGTCTAATAGACATGTTGATGGTTTGGATGAAGTAACTAATGAAAATACTCAGACAGAACAATCTGAGAGAAAGGGTCTAACCAAATACCGGCATCACTGAAAGCAGCCAAAGATACCGATACGTCTTTGGATGGTTATGAGTAATTTTTTTCTCTAATAGTTAAAATTATTGATGAGGAACAAACATTAGCAGATTTTATGAAAAAGACATTAACACAGAAAGAGATAACAAACACATTTACTGCCGGATGATTCTGATCTTCCACAGGACGCCTTCCAGTAGTCCCAACCAGGAGACTGGGTGTTCATCAGAGTGATTAAGAGGAAGAACTGGTCCAGTCCTCGTTGGGAAGGTCCATACCAAGTGCTGTTAACAACACCCACTGCAGTAAAGATAGCAGAGAGATCAACGTGGATACATCTAAGTCACTGTAAGATACAGCGTGTGTTGGCTTCCTCCACAGTGTAAGGGGAAGTTGGCTACAAAGGGAGTCTAATTTAATTAGCAATCGATTGTCTCAACGCCAGTGAAGCAGGGAGATCCTTGCACTATTAGGTGAGGTTTATTCATAATGTGAATGAGACAGATGGACACCCTCATATCAATCAATCAATCAATTTTTTTTTTTATATAGCGCCAAATCACAACAAACAGTTGCCCCCAAGGCGCTTTATATTGTAAGGCAAGGCCATACAATAATTATGTAAAACCCCAACGGTCAAAACGACCCCCTGTGAGCAAGCACTTGGCTACAGTGGGAAGGAAAAAACTCCCTTTTAACAGGAAGAAACCTCCAGCAGAACCAGGCTCAGGGAGGGGCAGTCTTCTGCTGGGACTGGTTGGGGCTGAGGGAGAGAACCAGGAAAAAGACATGCTGTGGAGGGGAGCAGAGATTGATCACTAATGATTAAAAGCAGAGTGGTGCATACAGAGCAAAAAGAGAAAGAAACAGTGCATCATGGGAACCCCCCAGCAGTCTACGTCTATAGCAGCATAACTAAGGGATGGTTCAGGGTCACCCGATCCAGCCCTAACTATAAGCTCATATATACCATACTAATTCGTGGTACAAATATGTTCATTTATTGGCTATGGAATTACATGTAACTAATTATGTTTGTTCACATATGCCTATATCCTCAACACACCCAGCTCTGACGGCTAAACCGTACTCTGCTAGGGTGACAGAATGTCTTATCATAGGGATGCATAATCAAACTGTATTTCAGGGACAACAGTTCTCAGCTAATCTGATAAGACGTAATACCACTTGTTTCAATGCAACCACTTTTATGATAGGGACTTCAACAGAAGATGTACAAGCGTGCCCAAGTGCTGCTCCATTGACTAGACTGAAGAGAAACGTAAAAATATCATCACGTTAAATTGTCATCACAACAGCCATTCCCCGATTTGCTTTTACGGGACAGGGAATAAAACTGTAGGTAAAATTAGGAAACATCTGTGTACCCAAACTTATGTTTTATCAAATTTTAAGCCTAACCAAAACATATTATGAGGATGGTACTTATCTTCATCGCATTGGTCGTGGATGTAATCATACAGGCTCCTGTCCATGGGGAACGGATGAATCGTGTGCTTATGTTAGTAAGTTTTTGCTACCACCTATAAATGGTACTCTGGTGTATGATGACATCTATTGGCTTTGTGGTTCCAGGCTGTACATGAGTCTCCCACCAAACTGGGGTGGTGTGTGCACCTACCCAGGTGACTGACCATACATATGTGGTAGTGCCAAGGACCTCCACAGAGAAGAATGGCAGCACCAGACGGAGGAGATCGATATACCCAGATGTGTTGCCACATGATCACATGTGGGGCTCGGATGTACCGGAGGACCAGAAGTTGTGGTCTGTAGGAGATGAAATAGCACATTCACTGTTCCCCTGGATAGGAGTGTAAAAATTAATTAATGATTGAAACTCTGAATTATCGATTGGGTCTCATTAATGACCAGGTCAAAATTTCCTCTGAATATATAGGTCTGTCATAAAGTAACGGTCCATTTTTTTTTTTTTTAATTATATTATTTGAATCACGTGCGATTGCATCACACAAGGTTGAACCCTCTTGCGCATGCGTGAGTTTTTCCATGCCTGTCGGTGACGTCATTCGCCTGTGAGCACGCGCTCCACCCCCCTCGTCGGATTTTTTCCTGAGAGAAAATGGCCGAACGCTTGGAGCAGCGCTACTGCATTAAGTTCTGCCAGAAACTTGGCGACAGCCAGGCAGAAACGATTCGGAAAATCCACACGGCTTTTGGAGATGAAGCCATGAGCATCACATGGATTAAGGAGTGGTACACCGGTTTAAAGACGGGCGCGTAACGGTGGAGAGCGAGCCGCGCTCCGGTCGGCCATCAACGAGCCGAAATGACGGATCGTTTCTAAAGTGCACGCTGTGGTTATGCGGGATCTTTGTGTGACTGTCCGAGAAATTGCAGAGGAAGTGGACATTAACAGGACTTCGGCACATTCCATCGTGACGGAAGATCTGGACATGAACGAGTGGCGGCAAAGTTCATGCCAAAGTTGCTGACGGCGGAGCAAAGCAACATCGTGTTGAAGTCTCACAGGACATGACTCCATTCACACTGATCCCAGCTTTATGGACACTATAATCACCGGAGATGAGTCCTGGGTGTATGGGTACGATCCGGAAACGAAATTCCAGTCGTCACAGTGGAAGCATTCCACGTCGCCAAGACCGAAGAAGGCGCGCCAAGTGCGCAGCAAGATAAAGGTAATGCTGACTTTTTTTTTTTTTACTCCTGTGGTGTGGTACACCACGAGTATGCTCCACAGGGTCAAACAATAACAGTATTATGGATGTTCCTCCGTCGTCTACGTGATGGTGCGGCGCAAGAGACCGAGTTGTGGGCCAGAGGAAATTGGCGCCTCCACCACGACAACGCGCCAGCTCATTCCTCTCATTTAATTCAGACTTATTTGACCAAAACCAGACTCCGGTGGTTCAACAGGCACCTTACTCCCCTGACATGGCCCCTTGCGACTTCTGGCTCTTCCCAAAACTTAAAATACCATTAAAAAACCCGATTTGAGACGAGAGGACATCATGGCTGCGATGACGGCGGAGCTGCGCGCCATCCCGAAAAAGGCGTTTTTGGAATGCTTCCAACAGTGGCGACACCGCTGGGAGTGTGTGGAGTCCCAAGGAGAGTACTTCGAGGGTGATTAGGTTTCCAACCCTCCAGGTAAGCCAGTTTTTTTTTCCCACCAATGGTCCGATACTTTATTGACAGACCTCGTGTATATATATATATATTTTTTTTTTTGCCAAATGTTTTGATCGATCATCAAATGTTCTGGGTGCGTACTGTAAAACTATTAAATATGATGAGAGATGGAGTGAAGGCAGCAAAGTGTCAGATCACAGCTTCGTGCTGTAACCTTGGTGTCAGGCTGCGGCTCCGAGTCTGAGTACGGCATGAAAAATAAACGATTGGGCTTTAAATCACGGAAATGACTCCGGTCCCACATGCGAGGGTTTAATGGAAATACATTGCGATCGGACGGGACATTGTATCTGATGTGAGGGGAAAATCCGTTATATCTGTTTATTACATGGAAATCAATACAAAACTTTAAGACTTTTTTTTGTCCGGTGACTGTGATTATCTGGTTTATATGACAGTTTAGGTGAGTTTTATTGAACTTGGGAATGAACAATAATTTACCTCTCAAAGCTTTGACGATGTTTGGCTTCCATCCCATACAGCTGACTTTATTTTCCAAATTTTTCTTCTGTTTGGATCTGAAGTGAATCTGTACTTCTTGAAGACCTTGCTGTGTATATTTGTGCCTTCAAATGCAGAGCAACCTGGCATTTTCAGCGAATAAATAAATAAATAGCTAGATTTATATGCACACACATTAATAGTGAATGCTATTTTGAACCCAAGATGGCACCATGAGTCACATGACTGATTTTCGACTCCTCATGTTGCCATTCTCTCTATCAAGCAGTGATGCCGGTAACGCGTTACTCTAATCTGACCACTTCTTTTAGTAACGAGTAATCTAACGCGTTAATCTTTCCAAGTCAGTAATCAGATTAAAGTTACTTCTCCAAGTCACTGTGCGTTATTATTTTTCATTGTGGGTCGATAGCAGCATTAAACTTGGTCTGTGGGCAGGAGGTCGGGGTCGACTGAACTGCCCACTTTAAGCGAGCTGTGAGCTTTTCATCCGCGGTTTTTTGCAGCTGCTCGACTCGTCCTCACCTCTTAAAGGGCGGTGATCAGCACACCTGCACTGAGCTTTACGAAGACATTTTTATACTTTTTTCCTCCTTTATTTAGAATTCTGAGCTGAGCTGCTCCGTATCGTCTCGTTAAAAACAGCTGATCCTCCGCGACGTGTCAACTAACACTATTTTCCACTCAAATGCACCTAAACTCTCTGAGGACCACATGATGTGAAAACGCAGTAAATCTGGTCCTGTTTTCTGCATAAATAAATGTTATCCATTCTTTGTGCTCAAACGCCAAAGCAGGGGCGAATCCAGATGGGATGGGGGCGTGGGGGAGGGATCTGCCCCCCCCACAACACCCCTAGATTAAAGGTCCAGTTTTGAATCCGTTTTTTACTACAACTACTAATAGCTTAAAAATAATAATTTCGACAAGTAAAATGTTTAGAGAGAATTTAAATGTTAGAAAAATGTTAGAATTTAATAGTTACATTTATAAACAATGTAGGTTTGAAATTGCAAGTTTTACTGTTACAGTGCTGTCAACAGTTAAATATGAGGTCAAGAAAGAGGTCTTTATTTTACTTTTTATAAAACAAGTATTTATTTTCATTGAAGTTAAGAAAGGGTGACTATAAAGTGAGTTTTGGCAAAACAGGTATTGTCATGTTGACGTGGGTTGTTGTCGGCAGCTGGGGAAAGTAACTAAAAAAGTAACTAGTAATCTAACTTAGTTACTTTTACAATTGAGTATCAGTAAAGTAACTAAGTTACTTTTTCAAGGAGTAATCAGTAATCAGTAATTGGATTACTTTTTCAAAGTAACTGTGGCAACACTGCTATCAAGGCACACTAATTCCATCTCCTGTGCGCCCTGCATGTTAAACAGACCCATTCAAGTTCATCTGTTGGCAACAATCTGCATATAAAGGCTCTGAACTGTTCCTGTGTGTCCATGTCTGCTCTCTGACCAGAGTTCTGTGGTGGATAAAGTAGATCAGCAAATGAACTATCTCTACATATCACATTCACAACACCGCTGAGAAAAAAAGGGGGGTATATGGGTTGCCGTGGACTTTGCACCAAGCACCCTCTGGTGGCCATTTTTGGTTGATGAAAACATCGCCAAGCTCAATAAAAATATGTTCACTTTTCAAACGGGTCAGACTCGTCAATAAAGTCAATTTAATGTCCAGTGGTTCATTTCAGGTCAGCTTGGTGTATAAATCTCATCGTTTAAGGCAGTGAGAGCTGTCAGCTGGCTGTTAGAGACAAAACAAAACCAGCTGACATTCAATTCAGTAGACAATCAATGCAGTCTGAGCTTGTTTTCATCGGGCGGCCAGTCTCGGAGTACGAATTCTCGCCTTCGAATTGGCCACTTTGCCGGAAGTGACTGTCTCTGCGGCAACCCATATGTGTAATGTGTTGCCAATCTGACAGCATCGTCTGGTGTCCATCCACTTTTTAAAGATGTAAAGACAAGACCAGAGGAGGTCAAACCAATCGTATCTGTGGATGACAGGTCAGAAAATTTAGAAGTAGATTGAAGTATTTATGTAGTTCAGTTAAAAGTCAAGTGGTTGTGCATTACTTTACAGGTATGATTAGTTTTTGTTACTTCATGTTGAAAAGATATGTTTTTGAGTTCTTGTGAGAAAACTACTAGATAGGATTGCATATCAAGAACCGGTTCTTTTCGAGTATCGATAAGAAATGATTCGATCCACCAGTATCAATAGCCTTTTTGCTTAACGACTCCCTTATCGGGTCCTTCAGAGCGGCAGTTGTTTTTGAGGGTGTTTGTTGGGAAAATGATCATTCCTCTACATTGATTACAGACCCTGCAGTGGCTCTGTAATCAACCGTTCTCTGCAGCACGACACCACTTTGAAGCGTGAACCAATGAAGCAATGATTCCATCCACTAGCTTGTTGGTTCTTTGATTCGCTGTTCTTCAGAAACGGCAAGTCCACTTCTTAACCCCTCTCAAGCCACTAAATATCGTGAGTGACTTTTGTGTGGATTAAAGTCACTAACTGGGACTCTTGTCTTGTTGTAGTCAAGAAACAAGAGTCATCCTCCGTTCTGTTCGCACAGCTCCAAACACTGCACAGCTCTCTGCTGAGACAGAGTCTCCTCGGAATTAATGACTTCAAAACGAATTGCCACTTTAATAAAATGACACCTCCTACAAACGTTGTAATACAGACAAGAAACTACAATCGACTAAAATGTTTTGTTTTTTTTCTCCAAAAATGAGGCTCCTTCAGTCTTTAGAAATTACATCCTGACATGTAGCACAGCTGGCAGCAAGAGCTCATCTCAGATATATGGAAAGACATTCATGCCAATAATGTTGTGTGGGCCGCTGAAGAGGAAGTACTGCTGGCCCACCACCACCAGAGGGCCCCTTGGAGTGCGGGCTCCAAGCACGAGAGGGCGCCAGACCTAGAAGAATGACAGCTGTCATTCATCCCCTGCACCAGCAGTCACTCGTTCATCATCATCACCACCATAAAAGCCGGACTGCAACTCCACCTCCTCACCGAGAAATCGACTACCAGTAACAAGGTAATTTCTCTGCTGACTGACACTGTGTGTTTAACCTGCACTTCTATTGCAGCCGTTTTCCTGGAGTGTTTCCTGATCTGGAGGATTGGCCTTTGGTGTGACAGTGACGGCTTCGCCTCACACCCCAACTCAGATAAGTGGTTGACCAGGAGCTGCACGAGTGTGTGTGATTGGAGGTGGAGGAGCTCCCTCCTAACTGTGTTTGGACTGGGATTACTGAGTGTGCGGACTCACACTCACACATCATATCTCTGCTTTCTGCCAGCAGTACCAGGATCGACAGCCGAAGACAGAGGCCACCTGGGGACTCGGGACTTGGCGCTCCGGTGTTCTTCAGACCGTTGGGTGGTGTAAGCCGTCTGGGGCGCGGCTTCTCTCTCGTCAGGGGTCTTCTATCTTCGAGCCTGCCCAACGTCACCTTGGTGTTTATTGACTGTGAAAATTACTGTACATTTCGTTGTGTATTATCACAACATTAAATTGGTTACCTTTTGCTTACTCATTGTCCGTTCATGTTGCGCCCCCTGTTGTGGGTCCGTGCTACGACACCTCCCAACAATAATGTGTGAAAAGGAATGCTTTTGACAATAACTACAGATTTTGTTATTTCTGTGTCCAGAGACCAAGGATCCACCTTGTAGAGTTTATGTCCAGACGTTAAGGATCCAGTGACCAATTTCATTTTTTTACTTTAAGACTCAATAAAATGTTGTTCAGTTTCAATTTAATCGGCTTATAAAGCGCCAATCAGAACAAAAGACCGTTTCAAAGCGCCTCACATACAACAGTTCAACATAAAAAATTAAAGAAATAAATTAAAAAATTGAAAAATTCAAATACATAATTAAAAACAGAAGTTAAAAAGAATAAACAGATAAAAAATAAAAACTATTCATAAGAATGAGAATAAAAATAGGCTTTAAGTCTTGACTTAAAAAATGTCCACGGACTCCGACTGCCTCACGGTCACAGGAAGACCGTTCCACAGAGCAGGTGCACAACAAGAAAAAGGTCTTTGACCCCGCTGACATAGAAAACCTGTAAAGCCTACTTTTAGTACACAAAAAATTCACAAGCGTATCGATAAGGGAATCGATTAGGAATAGGATCGATAAGTGGAATCAATGGTATCGATGGCGATTAAAATCTTATCGATGCCCATCCCTACTACTAGACGAGTGATTTTGAAGAAGGAAAGTTGTTTTTTTTTTTGTTTGTTTTTTTCACCAAAATGGGAGCTGCACTCACTGTAATTTATCTTGAATAGCACCAGATTGCATCTCACAGCTTCCAGAATTCAGTTTTTTTTCTGGGGGGGCATGCCCCCTGGTATTTTTGGTTTCAGCTTTTTTCATTTTAACCACTTTCAATCCCTGGAGATGTTGAATATAAAATCAAACTTTTACATCTTATACACATTTGAATTTGGAAGCATTTATAATGTCTTGTAAATGAAACTGGTCCCATTACTTTGCCACAAATGGGGACGTGTCTCATTGTCTTAATCTCTCTTCCTGATCACTGTCTGTGTACGTTCAGAACACTAAGGTGGGCAAATTTCACCTACCAGCGCCATCAATACCAGTGCTCCCCAGGGCTGTGTACTAAGTCCACTCCTGTACATACTTTACACACAACTGCTCTCCCGCACTTCTCAAGCGCAACAACTTTGAAAAGTAACGTGAATCTGCCCGATACCGTTTCCAAAACCAATAGCAACCGATTCTCGTAACATAGCCGTATCGGCATCTGATTACGATACTGAGTTTGGACTCGGGACATCCCTTCTAATAATGTCAAAAGGAGGAGTTGTTAATGTGTCACTGTGCTCTTGCGAAGGTTTATAAGATTGTTTCCATTCCCAGGAACAGTATGTACTCCGCTATCACAACTTATTGTAAAGGCCCCCTGACACGGGCATGACTTTAGACTCACACACTAGCATGCCCATCGTTATGACGACCCCACTCACTGTGTTCCTAGCTGGACACCGTTCTTTCTTCCACCGCCTGCCGCATGCTCTGTGCTAGCATTTTTACATTGAAAAGACATTCAAAAGTGAAAGATTTTTCACAGTCTGTTTGTATACATTGAATAAACTTTGGGTTTAGACTGTTTTTAACTGGCATTTTCAATAGTGCCATTTTCCCCCCTATACAAAGAGTAAATTGTAGCAAATCATAATGTTGTAGCCAAAGAGGTTATATGAGAACTAGAGTCTGCACTCGCACTGAGCCGTGTCCCGGCAAGGAAGTGTGGTCGCCTTTTTAATTCTGGGCAATTTACTGAGCACCGCTCATAGAATTTCAATTAGTCTCATCAAGAAACAGGCCAGAAAGCTGCACATGTTGGCGATATCCAGGTCAAAATGGCATTTTAACATGTATTTTGCAAGCGTGTTTCTGAGTGTGTTCAGTCGTGAATCCACATTGAAAATGGATTAACATCTGGGAACTTCGTCAATATTTTGCCCAGTTAGGAGGCGTCATGTCGCTGTTTATGAAGGGACGTTCACGTTTAATGGGCAGCATTGGGAGTGTGGACTCTAGATCTCATATATAACCTCTTTGGTTGGAGCATAACTAGCAAGACTGCGTTGTGTTGATAGTTTTAAACAAAAAAGTTATGATCATTAATTGAGCCTTAAAAAGGAGCATTTTAACATTGAATAAGTGTTTTAATAAAATGGTTATAGTAAAAATATGTTGAAAAAAGGCTTGAAAGTGAAAGTTTATTCAACGTCTAGATGTTGAATAAACGGCCAAAAGCTCTTTGAACATTTGTTTTTGCAAACAGCAACATTACAAACTATGAATTAAATTATTTGGCTTATATATTTTTAATGAGTTGTAATGTCACTATCAATGTGTTCATATCATATTTGATGACTTCTGACATCTTGTTAAAGTGCCATGTAAGTAGTAGTAATAATAATAATAATGATAATAATATCCCAAAATAAAAACAAAAAAAAGAATCAAATACAAGAAAAAATAATATAAATATAAATAATAATATGCAGTCGACAGAAAACGTTTGAAAAATAGTCTTAAAGTCACATTTTAAATGCCAACAGACAGCCTGTTCCACAAGATATGACCACGTCAAAAAAAAGGCTCTGAAGCCTGCTGACTTCTTTTTAACCCTTGAGACACAGAGCAAGTCTGCATCCAAGGACCACAGGGCACGAGGAGGCACATAAGGCTGAACAAGTTCAGCAAGATAGCTGAGTTCATGACCGTTTGGAGCCAGAAATGTCTAACAAAACCTTGAAATCTAGTCCTTGAGTCAGTGAAGGGAAGCCAGAATGCCTGTGATCAAAACTCAAGCACAGTAATTCTGTACCATCTGTAGACGTCCTACACTATTTTATAGCAATCCAGAAAATAAAACACTGCAATAGTCAGTTGTGGAAGACAAGGACATGAATTACAGTTTGTGAAATTTAAAACAAATGCTGATTTATCAGTTCCATCAGTGCAATAACTTACTGTCATCAGGTCAAACTCACCACTGATACTTTTATTTTAGTGAGTGTTGTTTGAACATTTATTGTTAAATTAATTGTATTGTTTCTTTGCAGACATGCAGCCGTTTTTGGTGATTAAAGAAGAAACTCTCCCTGAACACCAGGAATGGAATCTGAGTGTTGACCAGGAGGACATTAAAGAAGAGGAGAAGGTGTGGATAAGTCAGCAGGGAGAGCAGCTTCAGCAGCTGGAGAAGGCAGATCTCACCAAGTTTGGTTTCACTGCCGTCCCTGTGAAGAGTGAAATGCTGATGAAAAACCAGAGTCATCACAGCTTCATCAAAGCCGAAGTGATGAGAGCACCGAGGCTGAGCCTGTAGCCAGCAGCTCATCTGTACACAGAACACTGACAGCAGAAGCTGATGGAGAGGACGATGGAGGACCACAACCAGCCAGCAACTCAGGTCCAAACAGTCATTTACAACCAGATACCAGTGGCAGGCGTTCAGACAGTTCTGGAACTGAGACTGATGACAGTGATGACTGGAAACAGACCAGAGAACTTCAGTCAAGTTTTAATTGTCGAAAAAATACCAGTTACTGTTCGTTCAGGGAACACTGATGAAAAACAATTTAAAGGCTCTAAATATGACATTAGCACCTGGTCACATGAACAACTCAGAGCAACAAATGGAGAGGCAAGCAATAAGAAAACCATTTAGCTGTTCTGATCAGAGTAAAAGACAGGAATAGAAGGGCACTCTGAACAAACACATATCTCCACTGGAAGATCTGCTAGGAACTGGAGATGGAAGTCAAAAGAACATGTCTGGGAGCACGAGCCAGCACCAGTCTTGGTCCAGCGGAAAAGTAACGATCTTCTACGACAAAGAGATCCCAGCAGGAAGGACACATTGAAGGAGGTGCAATCAAACCTGATATTGTCATCTGGAACAAGCAAGAGAAACAGCCAAATCATTGATGTGACAGTCCCCAATGACTACGGCCTGAATCGAGCTGAAGGGGAAAGATCTCGAAATACCAAGACCTGAAAAATGACCTAAGAACAACATGGTCATTGAAAGACATCGATATCATCCCAGTTGTGGTGGGAGCAACAGGCCTGATGAAGAAGAACTGAAGAAATACCTTGAGGCAATCCCTGGTCACCCAAGTGCACATGAGGTGCAGTTGTCTGCGATTAAGGGAACGATCACCATCTGAAGAGAGCTAGATCTGGTTAGGATAACTATAGAGCCTAGGGTGCAACTTTAGACCCCAGGTTTGGGGCCCATTGCATTCTACTAAAAAGACATCAAAGATAAATGAAAAACCAAAAGGCAAGAACGAACTCGGTGGACTCGTGGATACTGTCCATAAGTCACCAAACACATTGGTCTGGAATTTGGACTCGATAAATGCTCAAAATGCACAATCAAAAAGGTAAAAGAGAAAAACAGAAAACATTTAGATGGCTGAAGGGAGCTACAATGAAGATTTGGTTGAATACTCCACATACAAATACTTGGGAATTGAAGAAAATGCTACAATAGAGCATAAGAAAATAGAAAACACAAGAAACCTAAACCGCTTAAAAAAGATATGTGAAACAGAGTTGACACCAAAGAACAAGATCACAGCCATAAACTAGGGATGTGAACAAGTAGGCCAGCGCCTCGTTTAGGTTCAGCCTAATTGAATGTGAACGCATTTCTGGGAGCTGCACAAGGAGTTCCCTGCAATTTGCATTGCTGTTGGAGGGATATCCTGATCTATTTTTGTTCGATGGTGTTCCCACCTTGTGTTCGAATTTTCGTCAACAGGCAATCGGACAGAGACATTACCTGATTTCTTGTTTTTGCTTCATCAAAGTCACTTAAATTGTATTGGAAGGAAGAATAGGGATTATAAGTCATGTATAGGGAATAAAGATTAAGGATTTCTCTTTATTTTTGCTGAATTTCAGAAGGATTGGCCATTTCCCAGATTCTGGTCGATCGCCAATATCCAGTGACTGCCAGTGTTGAGATGATATACCATTTAAAATGAAGGAGAGGTGGTAATCCATCATTCCTGAAAAATCATGGAGATAACTTGGATATTAATGAAGTTATGAGACAAAATATGAAGGATAAAGTTGTTTCATCCATTCATTAAAGCCAGGAAAATAAGCTCAATTCCCAACACAAAACGCCCATAGCTTCCTAATACATGAAGATAATCACATGATTTTGGTGTCAATTTAAAGTTTTTTTTTATGTTCTTTCTGAATTCACAGATTTTATATTGGTATGGGATAGAATTATTATACACGTCCCTACATAAACCAGTTTGCAATGCCAGTGGTGACCTATGGGTTGGCATAGTGGACTGGCCACAGCATGGGCTTCATAAGTTGGATACAAAAACCAGGAAGATGCTCACCCTCCACAAAGTCACGTACAGAAATCAGTGTATGGCAGAATATATCTCTCTCGCAGAGAACGTGGTCTGGGTCTCACTGAAATCAACCAGGCCTACAGAGCATCAATAAGTATTGGACAGTATTTAAGAGCTCTGAAGAAGTCATAAAAAAAGGTCGCACAACATCACGAGAAGACCTTATACCGAACAGACCTCAGTCACCAAACTGGCCAAAAAAGCTTTGGTAGAGAGCTTCGACAAGAGAGAGAAAACTGTTCAATCTAATGCCTGCATCAAAGCTCACAAGACAGACCAGAGAACAATACAGCAAAAGAGAAGGAAACATCGAGTGGACAGATGGAAACAGCAAGAAAAGGGCTGGACGAGTCCAAAAAGAACATGAAAAGGAATACATTGACAAAGTTGGATCAATGCAGTGGCTGAAAAATGGAGAAATTGGTTTTGATGGAGAAAGAATTCTAGTTGGAGCACAAGATCAGGGACTTCTAACAAATGGCTTCAAAAAAAGGCAGAGATCTCACAAAGTGATTCTGTCATACAGCTGTTGAGAGTGTAAACCATCTAACTTCAGCATGCCAGATCCTCATGGCAGATGGACGTTATACATCCAGACACAACACGATCTGTCAATATCTCCACTGGAAAGTATGCAAGGAACTGGAGATGGAAGTAAAGGAAAACGTCTGGGAGCATGAGCCAGCACCAGTCTCATCCAACTGAAAAGTAGCTGTCTTCTACAACAAAGAGATCCCAGCAGGAATACATATCATATTGACAATAGATTGGACTGGTCGGTGCAGGTAAATGCAGCGTATAAAAGGGGACAGAGCAGATTGTTCTTCCTCAGAAGACTATTATTATCTTATTATCTGTTATTATCTACCGTCCACCTGGTTGTTACTGTGAGTTTCTCTGTGAATTTTCAGACCTTTTGTCTGACTTAGTGCTTAGCTCAGATAAGATAATTATAGTGGGCGATTTTAACATCCACACAGATGCTGAGAATGACAGCCTCAACACTGCATTTAATCTATTATTAGACTCAATTGGCTTTGCTCAAAATGTAAATGAGTCCACCCACTTTAATCATATCTTAGATCTTGTTCTGACTTATGGTATGGAAATTGAAGACTTAACAGTATTCCCTGAAAACTCCCTTCTGTCTGATCATTTCTTAATAACATTTACATTTACTCTGATGGACTACCCAGCAGTGGGGAATAAGTTTCATTACACTAGAAGTCTTTCAGAAAGCGCTGTAACTAGGTTTAAGGTTATGATTCCTTCTTTATGTTCTCTAATGCCATATACCAACACAGTGCAGAGTAGCTACCTAAACTCTGAGATAGAGTATCTCGTCAATAGTTTTACATCCTCATTGAGGACAACTTTGGATGCTGTAGCTCCTCTGAAAAGAGAGCTTTAAATCAGAAGTGCCTGACTCCGTGGTATAACTCACAAACACGCAGCTTAAAGCAGATAACCTGTAAGTTGGAGAGGAAATGGCGTCTCACTAATTTAGAAGATCTTCACTTAGCCTGGAAAAAGAGTCTGTTGCGCTATAAAAAAGCCCTCCGTAAAGCTAGGACATCTTACTACTCATCACTAATTGAAGAAACAACCCCAGGTTTCTTTTCAGCACTGTAGCCAGGTTGACAAAGAGTCAGCTCTATTGAGCCGAGTATTCCTTTAACTTTAACTAGTAATGACTTCATGACTTTCTTTGCTAATAAAATTTTAACTATTAGAGAAAAATTACCCATAACCATCCCAAAGACGTATCGTTATCTTTGGCTGCTTTCAGTGATGCCGGTATTTGGTTAGACTCTTTCTCTCCGATTGTTCTGTCTGAGTTATTTTTATTAGTTACTTCATCCAAACCATCAACATGTCTATTAGACCCCATTCCTACCAGGCTGCTCAAGGAAGCCCTACCATTTAATGCTTCGATCTTAAATATGATCAATCTATCTTTGTTAGTGGCTATGTACCACAGGCTTTTAAGGTGGCAGTAATTAAACCATTACTTAAAAAGCCATCACTTGACCCAGCTATCTTAGCTAATTATAGGCCAATCTCCAACCTTCCTTTTCTCTCAAAAAATCTTGAAAGGGTAGTTGTAAAACAGCTAACTGATCATCTGCAGAAGAATGGTCTATTTGAAGAGTTTCAGTCAGATTTTAGAATTCAACATAGTACAGAAACAGCATTAGTGAAGGTTACAAATGATCTTCTTATGGCATCAGACAGTGGACTCATCTCTGTGCTTGTTCTGTTAGACCTCAGTGCTGCTTTTGATACTGTTGACCATAAAATTTTATTACAGAGATTAGAGCATGCCATAGGTATTAAAGGTACTGCGCTGCGGTGGTTTGAATCATATTTATCTAATAGATTACAATTTGTTCATGTAAATGGGGACTCTTCTTCACAGACTAAGGTTAATTATGGAGTTCCACAAGGTTCTGTGCTAGGACCAATTTTATTCACTTTATACATGCTTCCCTTAGGCAGTATTATTAGAAAGCATTGCTTAAATTTCATTGTTACACAGATGATACCCAGCTTTATCTATCCATATAAACTCAGATAAAACTGAAGTTATTGTACTTGGCCCCACAAATCTTAGAAACATGGTGTCTAACCAGATCCTTACTCTGGATGGCATTACCCTGACCTCTAGTAATACTGTGAGAAATCTTGGAGTCATTTTTGATCAGGATATGTCATTCAATGCGCATATTAAACAAATATGTAGGACTGCTTTTTTGCATTTACGCAGTATCTCTAAAATTAGAAAGGTCTTGTCTCAGAGTGATGCTGAAAAACTAATTCATGCATTTATTTCCTCTAGGCTGGACTATTGTAATTCATTATTATCAGGTTGTCCTAAAAGTTCCCTGAAAAGCCTTCAGTTAATTCAAAATGCTGCAGCTAGAGTACTGACGGGGACTAGAAGGAGAGAGCATATCTCACCCATATTGGCCTCTTTCATTGGCTTCGTGTTAATTCTAGAATAGAATTTAAAATTCTTCTTCTTACTTATAAGGTTTTGAATAATCAGGTCCCATCTGATTACGTAATATTTACGTAATTATTGTATGGCCTTGCCTTACAATATAAAGCGCCTTGGGGCAACTGTTTGTTGTGATTTGGCGCTATATAAATAAAATTGATTGATTGATTGAAGACTGAAATCTGTTGATGTTTGTAGCAATATGCTTTTCCTTTTTATCAATCTGTTGTGGTCAGCGCTCTATTATTTGCTGTTGTGTGTTGGAGGAACAGCCTGTCTGTTAGGGACAGTAACAGACTGGACAGATTTGTCAGGAAGTGCGTGTCAGTGATGGGGAGGGAGGCGGTCTCTGTGGGTGAACTGGTAGAGCGTAGGTTGAGGTGTATTATGAATTCCGTTATTAACAACAAATCTCATCTTCTACACGACACTGTGGTTGCTCAGAAAAGCAACCGCAGTGACAGATTTCCTCTCCATGAGATGCAGGACTTAGAGGTATAGAAGATCATTTGTCCCGGCCACCATGAGATTGTTTAACGCTTCTTGTTAATGTAGTTTTACTTCCATGTGTTTTTATAGTTGTCTTTTTTATTGGTATTTTATTGTATGGATGAATTGTGTATGTATGATCTCGGGCAGATTAATTTCCCCTTACAGGGGATGAATAAAGTATTTATCTATCTATCTTATCTATCTATCTATCGATCGAAGGAGGTGCAATCAAACCTTTGTCATCTGGAACAAGCAAGAGAAAACAGCCAAAATCATCGACGTGACAGTCCCCAATGAATATGGCCTGAATCGAGCAGAAAGGGGAAAGATCACGAAATACCAAGACCTGAAAAATTACCTACGAACAACATGGTCATTGAAAGAATTAGATATTATGCCACCTGAAGAAATGCCACGAGTCACCCAAGTGTCCACGAGGTGCAGTTATCAGCAATTAAGGGAACGATCACCTTCTTGAAGAGAGCCCTCGGATACAATGGCAGCAATGTTTAGGGTCCAACTTTCTGTTAAAAAGAAATCCAAGAACAACAACAAAAAAAGGTTTCCATCTGTGTGAGAAGATTTAGACTATAAGGCGGTGTGAAGGTGTGACGTGTTTGGATGGTCATGGTGTTTAATCTGTCAGCAAGGTGTGAGATGGCAGCGGTCAGGAGTCCTGTTGTATGTTGGGAAACGTTATGATTCTCTGAATGTTGTAATGTTGAAATTGTAAATTTTGCTGACAATATGAAATTTTCAGTAAAAATTAAACATCCTAATTTTTTCCTTCTTCAGTTCTTGGATTTTGATTATCATGTTTCTTTTTGCTTCATCGAAGTACTGTTCACGATTCTTCCTCACAAAATATTAATATTTTGAGTCGTGAAAAATGTAATTTTTTTTATCGTGAAAATATTGAAATTCTTCAAAACACATTTTCTCCTTCAGTTTCTGATTTTAATTCTGATGGTTTTGTTTGATTCATTAAAGTTCTGTTCTAAATTACAAAATTTTAAATTTGGGCAAAGTACTAACTTTTTGTCATGAAAACTGTAATGCACCCAAAGTTGAAGTTTTCACATTCCCTGAGAGTAACAAACTTCACCAAAACAAGGTAACATTGAAGAAAATTTACAGATTGTCATTAAAGGTTTGGAGGAGAACCTCAGCTTCCAGCAATAATATTTCCAGTAAATTTCTGTCCTCTGCTGTCAACATTTCAGCTGCTACTTCAGGTTTCGTTCAAAAGTCTATTTACACAATAGTGTAAACACTAAAATGATTCTTACAGAATTTACAGCCGTTGGTAAAGAATTTTATTTGGGGTGTGTCATTTTCCTCACCTGCATAGTGCAGGGAAATAATTAGGAGAATAAACCCGGGTGAGCTCTGGTTATTAACTAGAACCGGTTCATGATGTCTGCTGCTGTACCTGTAAGGTCAGAGGTCGATGGTGGAGGTGGAACGAGGAGTGTCTTAAAGGGAAACAACATTTTTCCTGAATCGGCGGCATTTCTGATTCTGTCATGAAGACAATTTGGCAGCAGAAATGCTGGAAGATCAACATGACAGAAGAGATGGACATGAACTGAGGACAACAGGGTGTCCAGATTTACAACGCTGCCGTTCAGCTGCTCTGATCCTTGTCAGTTCTGCATTTTCTGGAGTGTTAAATTGCACTTATTTACTACTTGGGAGGTTCTGGGACTTAAACTCGATGTGACTTACATACTGATAAATCATACATTTTTCACAGTGAATTAAACTAAACAAAGCACATAAATATAAACCTTTTTTTGTCATGAAGTAACACCTTTCTGTTTATGTACGTAAAAAGGAAAATATTTTAATTGTACAAAAATCTGTCTACAGAAGTACTTGGAAGACTTTCTATTTCTGCCTTTATAATTTGTAAATACGTTTGTCGGACACACGAGGGCAGCATTTCACCAAAAATATAGGTGTTATTAGGATTTATTGAAAAAAAAAAAAAAATCAGTCTGAAAGCACCAAATTTAGTGTTTATGTTGATGAAACAGTCCACAAAGAGGTTTTCTGTCTGTCTAAGGAGAATAAATTCTCTGATCATGAAGATTCTATAAGCGTATAGTTTAGACTATTATGACTGAATGTTCTGGAGTTTTGGGTTAAAAACATCAGAAAAGGTGCCAAAGGGGTCAAAAGTTAAAGTTCCTCCAAATTTGTTTAAAAATGATGCAAATTATGATCAGTCAAATAATGTGGTATATGCTTCAGTGTGATTGGAGTATTTTTAAATGTTGACCCGTGTAACCCTTGGTTGACCTCTACCTGGCTCCAGCTGTGTTACTGAACCACAAGGCAAAATGTCACGTCGGCCAGAAATGAAATTAATGGTGATGATTTTGTCTGCTGTCATCTCCAAACAACAAAGTCTCCCAGTTATGACAAATACGAGGATGTTGACCTGTGGGGAATCACGGGTTCGACCTGTGGTCATTTGTACTATGTACGAAGGACAGCTGACTTTTGGGGAAAATCAGTTTACAGTTATACTACAATTTATTGCCATCAAAAAAAGTATTTATTGAAGGTTTAATCTGTTTTCAGTTGTGTTCAGTTTTCTAAAATTATTTTTTAATTTTTTCAGTAAGCTTTTCTGAAGCTGCTTAACCAGGACAATATTCCATGTAAAGAAATTACAAATAATGGAAGTTGTATATTTGAACAGTGACCATGTTCACATTAAATCAAATTTCTTTTCTTTTTTTTTTCCACACTGTTGAGACACAATCCTGCTGTTTTGTCCGGAGTGTGAAGATGTTAATTCTGGGTTTGGGGTCACATTCAGAATGAAAATGTCCAGATTTGAATCTGCTGTCTGGGATGTTTGAGGACGGACAGACTGATGAACTCTGTCAGGTCTGCAGCACCTCGAAGGTTTTTATTTTGAAATACATGCTCTTATTGTGGATGTGCAAAATAAACAAAGTTGTTTTCAAAAAATTACTGATTTCTCAAAAATATTGTTCCAATCACCTTGCTGTTTTTATGACTTGAATCCTCGTGGGAAAAAAAGCATAAATCTGCCGAAGGACGAAAGTCTGCTATTTGTGGATTTCAGCTGATGCTCCGGATACACAAACACACAGAGGCCACTTCCCTTTTACCATGTGGACGTCGACAACATGTCCATAATCTAGTCCAGTAGGTGGCGGTAATGCACCTAAAAGCTGGTTTGCGAAACGTCACAACGATCCCAGCAAATGTGAGATGCTGAAATTGGGGGAAGAAAGTCATATGGTATTGTTCCTTTAGTTAATGGCACCATTATAAGATCTGGCCTCTCTAGGCAGGATGATGTCGAGCTGACACGTCTCCGGATGGGCCATTGTGGGTTGGCTAGTGGAAAACACAAAGATGGCCTTTGTGAATTTTGTGATATCCCTGAAACCGTGACTCATTTTATTTTGCATTGTTCTGCTTATGCAGAGCAAAGAAAAGATATGTTCTGGGTGCTTACATCATTGGGAATTAACACCTTTTCCCTAAGGACCATTCTAGGTCAAGGAGCTTCCCCAAAAGAGAGGGCAATGGCAGTCATAAACTTTCTGAGGAGCACAGGGTATTACAATAAAGTGTATTCATTGTGTTTTCTAGGTGTACATTCTGACAAGTCGGGGGCAGCAATGCACTAGCCTTGCCTAGTCTGCAGGAAATAAAAAGAAGAAGAAAAAGTCACAACGATCCAAGGTTGTTTGTTGGCGAGGGGGAACGTGCTGCTGGTTTGCTACTTTCTCTTTTGTACGGTGGTTGAGCTAAGTTGATTATTTGTTGACCACACGAGGTGAGTTGCTTGCAGTTTGTCCCTGTTAGGCTTAGAGCGGTTCCTCCTGGAACTCGCTGGGGGGTGGGAAAGCGGGGAGGAAAGTGGTTGAAGCGACGCTTGGGAGCACGCCGAGGTCGCAGGAGGGTCGCCGTTTTCGGTTGCCTTTCCGGGCTTACGGTATACAGTGCATAAGAACCCACCACAAGTACTTCTCTGAAGACTAGGGAGGAGTTTATCTAGGGGTTGGATAGGCAGTTAGAGGGACATAACTGTGGTGACACCTTGCTGTTCAATTGCTTAATTAGCAAGTAGCTAGCCACTGCGTGCGGTGCTATGGAGACAGAGGACGAAGGGGGGTGGGCTCCTTCGTCCAAGCAAGCTAAAAGTAGGAAGAGGAAAGGAAGTAATAATGCAAGTCCAGCTCAGGAAAGACTTGCAGACGAGGGTAAAGGGGGAGCTCCTAAAGTCCAAAAGTAGATGGAAACAGAGAGTTGAAAATCATACTCAAATTTGTGAATGGGCAGAGTTTTAGGTCGGTTAACCCGCTCCGTCTTGCTAGAGAGTTGAAGGATGCACTAGGGGAGATCAAAAATGCGCCAAGCCATTTACTCTCATGGTGGACACAAAACAGGGATTCATGTGTGCAGTCTTGCTACAACAACATGGTAATAAAAATAAACCAGTTGGCTATTATTCCAAACGTTTAGATCCAGTGGCACAGGGCCTACCTCCCTGTGTCCAAGCAGTATGTGCAGTAGCAATGGCAGTGGAAACTACAGCGGACATTGTTTTGTTCCACCCATTGACTGTTAAAGTACCACACACAGTCAGTGTGTTGCTCCTGCAAACAAAGATGACATTCTTATCGCCTGCTAGACAGATAGCTTATACAGCCATGTTATTGTCTCAGCCACACATTATCATTGAAAGATGCAACACCTTGAATCCCGCCACACTCCTACCTACTGAGACAGATGGTGAACCGCATGATTGTTTGGCAGACACACAGAAACAACAATTACCTCGACCAGATTTAACAGACGAACCATTTACAGATGGACTACATTACTTTGTGGATGACTCATGTTTCAGGGATCAGAAAGGACAGACATTAACAGGCTATGCTGTTGTTCAATTACCAAATACTGTTATTGAAGCAAAACAGATTGATCATTTTAAATCAGCCCAAGCTGCAGAACTCATTGCATTAACCAGAGCTTGTATCTTGGCTAAAGGACAGAAACTGACAGTCTATACAGATAGTCAATATGCATTTTCAACAATTTGGTTCTTTGCAAAACAATGGCAACAAAGAGGTATGATAACCTCTACAGGGAAACCAGTGGCACATGCAGGCTTACTCACAAATTTGCTAGAAGCAGTGACATTACCATCACACTTGGCATTATGTAAATGTGCAGCCCACACCAAAGGCACAGATTTTGTCTCCAGAGGAAACTGTCTCGCAGACAAAATAGCGAAAGAAGCAGCAGCTGGTTGATATGGCACTTCTTCTATTTACACAGCTCAGACAGACAATGAACCATTAATAGACTCTGACCTTTTACTGGATATGCAAAAACAAGCACCAACACAGGAACGAAATCTGTGGTTGAAAAATGGGGCAACCCCAAACCCCAAAGGACTTTATTGTGTACATAACAAACCCATCCTACCCAAAAGCTTATTCAAAGCAGCTGCAATTGCGACACACGAGTCAACACATGTGTCGACAGGGGGGATGGTACATATGGTAGACCAACACTTTACTACCTATGGATTTAATTTATACTCAAAACATTTTTGTAAATCCTGTGTTACCTGATTGAAACACAACCCACAGGGAAATATAAGACCCCGGAGAGGGCAATTCCCAAAACCACAGTATCCTTTTCAAATTGCTCATATGGACTTTATTGAACTAAATTGATGTGGACCTTATCAATACTGTCTAGTAATAATTGATGCTTTTTCAAAATGGGTAGAAATCGTTCCATCACAAAAAGCATGTTGTGTGGGCCGCCAGAAGAGGAGGTACTGCTGGCCCACCACCAAAGGGCGCCCTGCCTGAAGTGCGGGCTTCAGGCACGAGAGGGTGCTGCCGCCACGGACACAGCTGGGAGTGACAGCTGTCACTCATTAACTCCTGACAGCTGTCACTCATTCTTCATCATCGCACTCCATAAAACCCAGGCGTCATCTCCACCTCATCGCCGAGATATCGTACTTCATTGGAGGTAATATCCTCAGCCGTTTGTGATTACAATATTTGTATATTGTGAGTGTTTGCAGGAGTACCGGTACCTCCGTCGGTGAAAGCTGAGAGAGCGCTGAAGGCACTCTTTTCCCCTGAGGAATCTACAGTACTCTGCAAGTTATTGAGTGAGAGGTGGAGGTGGCATTCCCACCGTTGTTGTTACTGGGTGTACACACACCCACACTTGACTGTCTTTGTTCTCGCCAGCAGTACCAGATCCGACAGTCGGGGACGGTGATCACCTGGGAATTTGGGACTTGGCGGCTCCAGTATTCACCAGGTTCTGTGGCGGCGGAAATCGTGTGGTTCCGGCTCTTCTCAGGACAGACGTCTTCTATCCTCGAGCCTGCCCACACGTCACCTTTGTGGATTGACTGTAATTATATTCTGAGATTGTCTGTATTTCGTTGTGCACATTTCACAACATTAAATTGTTACTTTTTGGCTCACCTATTGGCCGTTCATTTGCGCCCCCTGTTGTTGGTCCGTGTCACTACACTTTCACAACAAAGCAGATGCTTTAATAGTAGCAAAAGCACTGTGTAAGATAATTATTCCGTATTATGGAATACCAGAGACATTGTACAGTGATAATGGAACACATTTTGTAAATGAAGTTGTACAAAGAGTAGCAGAACACATGAAAATTAAATTAAAACATCATTGTGCTTACCACCCACAAAGTGCAGGATTAGTGGAAAGGACAAATGGCACAATACAAACAAGATTAAGGAAATGTATGGAAGAGACAAAACAAACCTGGATGGAATGTTTGGACCTAGTAAAATTGTATATGAGAATAACACCAGTACCATCAGATTTAACACCATTTGAGATATTTTATGGACGACCATATCGTCTACCAATTTTTGACATGGATACTAAAACAGCAGATCAATCAATCAATCAATCAATTTTATTTATATAGCGCCAAATCACAACAAACAGTTGCCCCAAGGCGCTTTATATTGTAAGGCAAGGCCATACAATAATTACGTAAAAACCCCAACGGTCAAAACGACCCCCTGTGAGCAAGCACTTGGCGACAGTGGGAAGGAAAAACTCCCTTTTAACAGGAAGAAACCTCCAGCAGAACCAGGCTCAGGGAGGGGCAGTCTTCTGCTAGGACTGGTTGGGACTGAGGGAGAGAACCAGGAAAAAGACATGCTGTGGAGGGGAGCAGAGATCAATCACTAATGATTAAATGCAGAGTGGTGCATACAGAGCAAAAAGAGAAAGAAACACTCAGTGCATCATGGGAACCCCCCAGCAGTCTAAGTCTATAGCAGCATAACTAAGGGATGGATCAGGGTCACCTGATCCAGCCCTAACTGTAAGCTTTAGCAAAAACGAAAGTTTTAAGCCTAATCTTAAAAGTAGAGAGGGTGTCTGTCTCCCTGATCTGAATTGGGAGCTGGTTCCACAGGAGTGGAGCCTGAAAGCTGAAGGCTCTGCCTCCCATTCTACTCTTACAAACCCTAGGAACTACAAGTAAGCCTGCAGTCTGAGAGCGAAGCGCTCTATTGGGGTGATATGGTACTATGAGGTCCCTAAGATAAGATTCAATTCAATTCAATTTTATTTATTTATATAGCGCCAAATCACAACAAACAGTTGCCCCAAGGCGCTTTATATTGTAAGGCAAGGCCATACAATAATTACGTAAAAATTACGTAATCAGATGGGACCTGAATATTCAAAACCTTATAAGTAAGAAGAAGAATTTTAAATTCTATTCTAGAATTAACAGGAAGCCAAAGAAGAGAGGCCAATATGGGTGAGATATGCTCTCTCCTTCTAGTCCCCGTCAGTACTCTAGCTGCAGCATTTTGAATTGACTGAAGGCTTTTCAGGGAACTTTTAGGACAACCTGATAATAATGAATTACAATAGTCCAGCCTAGAGGAAATAAATGCATGAATTAGTTTTTCAGCATCACTCTGAGACAAGACCTTTCTAATTTTAGAGATATTGCGTAAATGCAAAAAAGCAGTCCTACATATTTGTTTAATATGCGCATTGAATGACATATCCTGATCAAAAATTACTCCAAGATTTCTCACAGTATTACTAGAGGTCAGGGTAATGCCATCCAGAGTAAGGATCTGGTTAGACACCATGTTTCTAAGATTTGTGGGGCCAAGTACAATAACTTCAGTTTTATCTGATTTTAAAAGCAGGAAATTATAGGTCATCCATGTCTTTATGTCTGTAAGACAATCCTGCAGTTTAGCTAATTGGTGTGTGTCCTCTGGCTTAATGGATAGATAAAGCTGGGTATCATCTGCATAACAATGAAAATTTAAGCAATGCCGTCTACTAATACTGCCTAAGGGAAGCATGTATAAAGTGAATAAAATTGGTCCTAGCACAGAACCTTGTGGAACTCCATAATTAACCTTAGTCTGTGAAGAAGATTCCCCATTTACATGAACAAATTGTAATCTATTAGATAAATATGATTCAAACCACCGCAGCGCAGTGCCTTTAATACCTATGGCATGCTCTAATCTCTGTAATAAAATTTTATGGTCAACAGTATCAAAAGCAGCACTGAGGTCTAACAGAACAAGCACAGAGATGAGTCCACTGTCTGAGGCCATAAGAAGATCATTTGTAACCTTCACTAATGCTGTTTCTGTACTATGATGAATTCTAAAACCTGACTGAAACTCTTCAAATAGACCATTCCTCTGCAGATGATCAGTTAGCTGTTTTACAACTACCCTTTCAAGAATTTTTGAGAGAAAAGGAAGGTTGGAGATAGGCCTATAATTAGCTAAGATAGCTGGGTCAAGTGATGGCTTTTTAAGTAATGGTTTAATTACTGCCACCTTAAAAGCCTGTGGTACATAGCCAACTAATAAAGATAGATTGATCATATTTAAGATCGAAGCATTAAATAATGGTAGGGCTTCCTTGAGCAGCCTGGTAGGAATGGGGTCTAATAGACATGTTGATGGTTTGGATGAAGTAACTAATGAAAATAACTCAGACAGAACAATCTGAGAGAAAGGGTCTAACCAAATACCGGCATCACTGAAAGCAGCCAAAGATAACGATACGTCTTTGGGATGGTTATGAGTAATTTTTTCTCTAATAGTTAAAATTATTGATGAGGAACAAACATTAGCAGATTTTATGAAAAAGACATTAACACAGAAAGAGATAACAAACACATTTACTGCCGGATGATTCTGATCTTCCACAGGACGGCCTTCCAGTAGTCCAACCAGGAGACTGGGTGTTCATCAGAGTGATAAGAGGAAGAACTGGTCCAGTCCTCGTTGGGAAGGTCCATACCAAGTGCTGTTAACAACACCAACTGCAGTAAAGATAGCAGAGAGATCAACGTGGATACATCTAAATCACTGTAAGATACAGCGTGTGTTGGCTGCCTCCACAGTGTAAGGGGAAGTCTGGCTACAAAGGGAGTCTATTTAATTAGCAATAGATTGTCTCAACGCCAGTGAAGCAGGGAGATCCTTGCACTATTAGGTGAGGTTTATTCATAATGTGAATGAGACAGATGGACACCCTCATATCAATCAATCAATCAATTTTTTTTTTTATATAGCGCCAAATCACAACAAACAGTTGCCCCAAGGCGCCTTATATTGTAAGGCAAGGCCATACAATAATTATGTAAAACCCCAACGGTCAAAACGACCCCCTGTGAGCAAGCACTTGGCTACAGTGGGAAGGAAAAACTCCCTTTTAACAGGAAGAAACCTCCAGCAGAACCAGGCTCAGGGAGGGGCAGTCTTCTGCTGGGACTGGTTGGGGCTGAGGGAGAGAACCAGGAAAAAGACATGCTGTGGAGGGGAGCAGAGATTGATCACTAATGATTAAAAGCAGAGTGGTGCATACAGAGCAAAAAGAGAAAGAAACAGTGCATCATGGGAACCCCCGAGCAGTCTACGTCTATAGCAGCATAACTAAGGGATGGTTCAGGGTCACCCGATCCAGCCCTAACTATAAGCTCATATATACCATACTAATTCGTGGTACAAATATGTTCATTTATTGGCTATGGAATTACATGTAACTAATTATGTTTGTTCACATATGCCTATATCCTCAACACACCCAGCTCTGACGGCTAAACCGTACTCTGCTAGGGTGACAGAATGTCTTATCATAGGGATGCATAATCAAACTGTATTTCAGGGACAACAGTTCTCAGCTAATCTGATAAGACGTAATACCACTTGTTTCAATGCAACCACTTTTATGATAGGGACTTCAACAGAAGATGTACAAGCGTGCCCAAGTGCTGCTCCATTGACTAGACTGAAGAGAAACGTAAAAATATCATCACGTTAAATTGTCATCACAACAGCCATTCCCCGATTTGCTTTTACGGGACAGGGAATAAAACTGTAGGTAAAATTAGGAAACATCTGTGTACCCAAACTTATGTTTTATCAAATGATTTAAGCCTAACCAAAACATATTATGAGGATGGTACTTATCTTCATCGCATTGGTCGTGGATGTAATCATACAGGCTCCTGTCCATGGGGAACGGATGAATCGTGTGCTTATGTTAGTAAGTTTTTGCTACCACCTATAAATGGTACTCTGGTGTATGATGACATCTATTGGCTTTGTGGTTCCAGGCTGTACATGAGTCTCCCACCAAACTGGGGTGGTGTGTGTGCACCTACCCAGGTGACTGACCATACATATGTGGTAGTGCCAAGGACCTCCACAGAGAAGAATGGCAGCACCAGACGGAGGAGATCGATATACCCAGATGTGTTGCCACATGATCACATGTGGGGCTCGGATGTACCGGAGGACCAGAAGTTGTGGTCTGTAGGAGATGAAATAGCACATTCACTGTTCCCCTGGATAGGAGTGGTAAAAAATTAATTAATGATTGAAACTCTGAATTATCGATTGGGTCTGTTCATGAATATAACTGAGAAAATAGTAGCAGCTCAAAATACTGAAATAGATGCTTTACGTACCATGGTGATGCAAAATCGCATGGTTTTAGACTTGCTTACTGGTTCACAGGGAGGAGTTTGTGTTCTGCTGAACACAACATGATGTACTTTCATCCCAGACTCCATTCATTCAGTGGATGTGCAGGATGCATTGGAAGAGCTGAATAAACTTCGTGATGCAATGCATAAAGACACCCTAGCCGTGAGCCAGTGGGATCCCTGGTCCTGGTTGACTTCAGGACCATGGTGGCAGTTACTATTGAAAATAAAGACACCAGTTATTGTAGTCCTAATTCTGATTGGACTTTGCATGTGTGGTTGGCAAAATGGTTTCAAATATATTTGTACAGTGTAATCTGGCTTTCCAACAAACTATGCCAAAATATCAAGCATTGAAACAGTCAGACCTTAGTGGAGAAAACTATAATGACTGTGTTGAGAATTATGATGATATTGAAAAGCCCACAACTCCAGTTTAAGCTTGAACTATTGGCGTGATGAGTTAACACATTCTTAGCCTATGAAGCTTTAGCTGAAAATGTAATAAGACAAGTGGTTAAAGTGGACAAATTTTCTATTGAAGTGTGTTTTGGACATGACAAACTCATGTAAATAAATTATAAACAGGGAGGATTATGTCAAGGATTTTATATAGTTCATGCTTATATTATCATTTATTTCCTTTTATGACTACGTGTACTTTTCCTCTTTGTGAGAAGAGGATGTTTTAAAAAGAAAAACTTGTTTGTCTGCATTCTTCATGAAGTGCCTTATCCTGTCTTGACAAGCCACAAGGCTCATGTTGCAAGAATGGAAGGTTCCAGCCGCTACTGTTGTATGGCTGGGGGTGCCTGGCTGCCTTTTGTTTCTGTCTTCTGTGCTGTCTTTTGTTTTTCCTTCCAGGTGGTACGCGTTTAGGACTGAGTGGCTGTGTGGCTGAGTTTTCAGGACCTCACCCTGATCACCTGAGGCTGATCAAGTGCAGCTCGTCAGGACTCACAGCTGTGGTGCATCTACACGGATTGGAGCATGGTGGCATTTAAGTCTGGAGTACACAGTGTGTATTTGCCAGAGACTCGACCTTGTGATCAGACGGGTGAGATCGTCGTCTCGAGAGCCATCTCATCATCAGTGGATGCAGAGACTGTACCAGGTTTGACACCATGGTCTGTGAAAGAGGAGGGGGTGAGGTCTCATGCTCGTCAGCACACTTCCTGAGGTACGTTAGGTTTTGTGACTAACATTTGTACAGTCAGTATATGTGGTGTCCCTCACACCTTATTGTATTGAGCTGTTATGTTAGTCATTTAATCAGCTTCCACTGCAGTTTGAGTATGTGAACAGGGTGTTCCATGCCTGCAGGGTGGGAAGCTGATTAGTAATTAAGCCAGGAAGTGTTTGCTGTTTATGCACACCTTTGAGTGGTCTCTCTGTGTGTGGAGTGTGGTCTCACATGATGATTTCTTCTTTCACAGACTCGGTTTGTCGCGGCCACCTGGGGGGTGTCGGCGGGGTCCTTGGGTCTGAACAGTTTCTGGCTCCGGACCGTTAGTGCTGCTGGGAGCACACCGCAATTCCACTACGCCAGACCGTGCACTCATTTGTTGTATTCTTCACATCACTGTTATGTAATTAAATTTTGTTATCCTTTGTACCGTGCTCTGCTTATTTTATACTGGGTCCTTCAAACGCTGGTCGGTTCTCCGGGCTGCGTCCGACACATAACAGTAGTCTCTGGCCATACATCATGGACCCAGCGGTAGCAGAGACGGTAACGCGCCGGGAAGGCGGCAGCAGACGTTCAGAAGTTATCCGGATCAGTTGCGGGTGCTCTCCGCCCGGATGGTGCGTGTTTGAGAACCCATTACTGAATACTGATTTGAGCGCTCTTGCAGCCGTGTTCTTGTGTTGTGCCTTATCCGAGGGTCGTGGTGGAGTGTAACTGGCGACGGCTTCGCGTCACGCTCCGACCGGATAAGAGGTTTAAACGGGAGCTGCAAGAGTGTGTCTGTAATGGGTGAACGCGCACGGCGGAGCTCTGTGGCACGGGTCGCTGAGCTTCCTGTGGTACAGTTGTAGCCCCGTTTCCCCGGGTGAAGATAACTACTGCGTCTGTTGTATCAGCTCCGGCGTAATTTAGTTGAAACACATTTTGGTTGTGTGTTTGCACACAGCTGCGCGCAGAAAAGCAGCATGTTGTTTTCTCTGTTACCAAAGGGGTTTTTTCATTTTCAGCACTCTGGCTCCCTCTGTTGGTGACTGAGTCACAGTACCTTTAATGCTCTTAAGATGGAACAGGTGTGTTCCATTTGTTTGAGCTTAACGGTATACGTCACTTATTAGTTTTGTGTTGGTTCATTTTTTGTGGGTGTTTTTTGAGTTGGTTTTTGTGTGGGATTTTTTACACTATTAGTGTCTGGGGTCGTGACCCTGCAGTCTGTCTGGAGCATAAAAAAAAAAAAAAAAGACCCAAGTAACTGTATGGTAGTCTGTTAGTCTTTCTTTTTATTTCTTTTGGTTTCACCTCCCAGGGTTTGATGGGACGGTCCTCTGGGGGGTGATGGGGGGGTAATTGGGTTGTTTTTTCTTTTTTCTTTTTTTTTGTTTTTGTTATGCCCCCTCTTCTCCTCTGGCTCCAGCCGTGTGAGCCGTACATGTCGGCGTTGCTGGAGTGGTGCAGTTTGGTTATGCTGGGCGTTTCCCAGGTAACCTCTGCACCCGGGAGGGGGGGGGGGGGGGTTTGGGGTATTTTCTTTTTATTCCCTCTCTTCTCCTCTGGCTCCAGCCGTGTGAGCCGTAGGTTGTCGGCGTTGATGGAGTGGTGCAGTTTGGTTGTGCTGGGCGTTTCCCAGGTGGCCTCTGCACCTGGGGTTCGGGGGGTGTTTTTTTTTTTGTTGATTCCCTGTTCCACCTCCGGCTTCAGCGCGCCTTTGAGCCGTCTGCCGTCGGTGTGGCTGAGGTTTGGGGCAGTGGAATATACCCGCAGCTGGTGGCTGGTTTGGAAGTCGGAGGGGTGGCGCAGTTTTGTGCCGTCTGCCATAACCGCTGTTCCACTCCTCCCGGTTGACTTCTGGGGTATAGTCATGGTTGGTGACGCTGGACGTGCTTCCAGTTTCCACTGCGCCGAGGGGGTGGGGCTGGGGTTGTTTTGTTTGTTTGTTTTTTTTTGTTTTTTTCCTTTTTGCTTTTCCCCCCAGTTTCCGCCCTCAGGGTTTGACTGTGGTGTCCTCTGGGGGGGAAAGGGCTGTGGGTCCATCTAGCCATAGACGGCCGGGGCTGGGTCCGTTGGTCATGAGGGTGGGCGTCTCCTGGGGTTGATGGAACGGTCCTCTGGGAGGCGCTGGGAGCCCCTGTGGGTGACTTTGGATCCCAGAGGGACCTCGGCTGTGGTTATTACTCCTGGAGCTGGCGGGATGTCCTCTGGGGGGTGTTGGTCCCTACATGTCGTTCGGGGGGGAGGGGGGTGTTAGTGTTAGCGTTTTTATTTGCAAGCTTGAGTTTGGGTTGTTTTTCTTTTCTCCCCTTCCCGGGGTTTGATGGAACGGTCTTCTGTGGGGGGGGGGGGGGGGGGGGGGGGGGGTGTTAGCGTTTTTATTTGCAAGCTTAAGTTTGGGTTTTTCTTTTCTCCCCTTCCCGGGGTTTGATGGAACGGTCCTCTGGGGGGGGGGGGGGGGGGGGGGTTTGGTTGTTTGTGCTTGTCTTTTTGTTTTATGACTACAGACTTTAAACATGGTTGGACAAAGGCTGACCACACAGGTTCAAGAACTCCTGGCCACACCTGTGCTAATTGACTGACAGAAACAAAGGCAAAGATGCAGCCAGAGGAGAAGACATCAACCGTTCTGTTAGATGAAGATTCTGTTGGAAGATGAATGCAGATACGGTTTCCAGCCATGGTCCCTGGAGGGGGGTGTTTCTCCTGGGCCAGGTTTGTGTGGTCGCTGGGAGGCTTCCCGTGAGGGTGGGGTACTGTTGTATGGCTGGGGGGGCCTGGCTGCCTTTTGTTTCTGTCTTCTGTGCTGTCTTTTGTTTTTCCTTCCAGGTGGTACGCGTTTAGGACTGAGTGGCTGTGTGGCTGAGTTTTCAGGACCTCACCCTGATCACCTGAGGCTGATCAAGTGCAGCTCGTTAGGACTCACAGCTGTGGTGCATCTACACGGATTGGAGCATGGTGGCATTTAAGTCTGGAGTACACAGTGTGTATTTGCCAGAGACTCGACCTTGTGACCAGACGGGTGAGATTGTCGTCTCGAGAGCCATCTCATCATCAGTGGATGCAGAGACTGTACCAGGTTTGACACCATGGTCTGTGAAAGAGGAGGGGGTGAGGTCTCATGCTCGTCAGCACACTTCCTGAGGTACGTTAGGTTTTGTGACTAACATTTGTACAGTCAGTATATGTGGTGTCCCTCACACCTTATTGTATTGAGCTGTTATGTTAGTCGTTTAATCAGCTTCCACTGCAGTTTGAGTATGTGAACAGGGTGTTCCATGCCTGCAGGGTGTGAAGCTGATTAGTAATTAAGCCAGGAAGTGTTTGCTGTTTATGTACACCTTTGAGTGGTCTCTCTGTGTGTGGAGTGTGGACTCACATGATGATTTCTTCTTTCACAGACTCGGTTTGTCGCGGCCACCTGGGGGGTGTCGGCGGGGTCCTTGGGTCCGAACAGTTTCTGGCTCCGGACCGTTAGTGCTGCTGGGAGCACACCGCAATTCCACTACGCCAGACCGCGCACTCATTTGTTGTATTCTTCACATCACTGTTATGTAATTAAATTTTGTTAACCTTTGTACCGTGCTCTGCTTATTTTATACTGGGTCCTTCAAACGCTGGTCGGTTCTCCGGGCTGCGTCCGACACATAACAGCTACCTTGCTTTGTTATCTCCCCCATGCAGACATGACTCATGTGTCACCACTCCCTGACTGTCCTTGTTTGTTTTTTCTCATGTTGGTGAACTAAATAAAAAGCCGAGGCAGAGGAGGAGACTTTAGGAGAGCTTTGGAGCTGAGCACGTACAAGCTGCTACTGCCCGCTCCTACTCTCCTCCTTTGCGCAAAGCATAAAATATATTTGCATCTCTCTGACTGGTTTCTTTACGGTGTCTGTGCCTCTCATTTCTTTAAAACAGGGCGGACTCAACAATGTGAATGGAGGATCTGGTGAGGGGAGTGGAAGGAGCTAAGGTGGTGGATGTGACCCGGATAAGGGTATTCAGAGAGGGTGTTAAAAGGGACACGGCTACTGTCATTTTGAGTTTTGAGGGAGATGTCCTTCCTGAGAAAATCTGTGAGGGTTGTCTAGCATTCAGGGTACAGCCGTACAGGAGACCTCCGTTAAGATGCTTTAAATGCCAGCGCTATGGGCACATTGCTGCTGCCTGCAGAGGGGGAGCACAGATGTGGAAAGTGCGGGAGCAACCACGATTTTGCTGAATGCAGGGTAGCTGCCCTAAGATGTGGAAGTTGTGGAGGTGGTCATATTGCTGGCAGCAGAGAGTGTGAACATTACAGGCAAGCAGTGAAAGTCCAGAACTATAGAGAAGTTAATGAAGGTATAAGTTATGCTGATGCTCTGAAGCAGGTGAAGCAGGGTGCCCCTGTGGCCACTGCCACCCCTACTTCTCCAGTTGTTGCGGTGGTGGTAAGCACTGTAACATTCCTAGTGGTTATTGCTGAAGTATTATGCACTTCAGAGAAGGCTAAAAATAACTCTGACATTGTCCGAGCTGTGTCTGAAGGTGCGCGCAAGATCTTTGGGATCACATGCATTAGTCCAGAGGATTTGTACAATATGATTTTTGGAAAGGACAAGGGGCAGACAGGCACTGAATCGCAAGATGGGGATAGTAGGTCTACTTAGCTTTATGATGCTGTTCCATAATATCTTCCAATGGAATGCGCGGAGTCTCGTTGCTAACGGGCAGGAGCTCAAGGGATTTATTGCTGCTTTCAATGAGGACCATATGCCAAAAATAGTTTGTATTCAAGAAACTTGGTTAAAGCCGTGCTTAGATTTTGTTATCCCTGGTTTTGTCTGTTTTCGTAAGGATAGAATTACATTGGATGGGGGTTGTGCCACGTTTATTGCACAAGGCGTTCAGCATCGCAGACTAAATATTGAGACAGATCTGGAGTGTGTAGTGATTGAAGTCTGGTCAGCTACTGGGAGGTTTGCAGTTGTGAACTTTTACAATCCATGTTTGCCACTTGACATAAATAAACTGGATCATATAATGAGTCAAGTGCGACCCCTAGTGGTCTGGGCAGGCGACTTTAACGCGCACAACCCCTTGTGGGGCAGTGAGAAGAAGGATTCAAATGGGTCAGACTTTATGGACCGGCATGGTTTAGTAGTTCTGAATGATGGTAGACCTACCAGATTTGATATAAGGAACAAGTCAACATCATGCATTGATTTAACTTTTGCTTCCCCTGAACTTGCAAGATGTGGGGAATGGGATGTGTTTGGCAGTTACACCATGGGGAGTGATCACTTTCCCATTTTGACTGGATTTAAGAGATCCCTGCGGATTGAAGATGAACTAGTTCTAGATTAATTTAATTTTAAGAGAGGGGATTGGGATAAATTTAATGAGTGTCTATTGGAGGTGAGTAACAGTGTAAACAGTAAAGGAAGCCTGGAGGATTACTGTGAGTCCTTTTGCAGAGCTGTCAGGGCAGCTGCTGAAAAATCTGTTCCGAAGAGGGAGCAGAGGAAAAAAAAGAAAATCATACCTTGGTGGAATAAAGCCTGTGCTGATGCTGTCACAGCACGCAATAACGCATATAGAAAACTTAGGAAGTACCCAACTGACCCTAATGTTGTTGATTTTCAAAGGTATAGAGCTAAGGCAAGAAGGGTCATTAAGCAGGCAAAGAAAGAGAGTTGGCAGAAGTACTGTGGTACCTTGGGATCCCAAACTTCAATTAAACAAGTGTGGGGCATGATCCATCGTATGACCGGCATCAATAGAGGGGTATCTATCCCTGTTTTGAAAGAGGGAGCTGCAGTGGCCGTAGGGAACAATGAAAAGGCTGAGTTCCTAGGGAAGACTTTACAAAGTGTGCACAGCAAAGATAATATCAGCAGTGAAGCTATGAGTATTAGGAATACTTGGCTGGCACAAGAAAGCTTTAAGTTAAATTATAGTGAAGATAACAGTGATCCTACTAACCTTTTCTTCTCCATGAAGGAGCTCACAAGGGCTATAAGGAAAGGAAACCACACAGCACCTGGAAAGGATGGACTGGGGTATGAACTCTTTCAGCATTTGAATGATGACATGTTAGATGAGATGTTGTGTCTAATCAACACCGTGTGGGGGGACGGACGGCTTCCTCTGGACTGGAGGCATGCTGTCATTGTACCCATCTTAAAGCCAGGTACAGAGGCGAGTAATCCTCTGTCATACAGGCCTATTGCTTTAACTCCTGTTTTGTGTAATATCATGGAGAGGATGGTAACGGATACACTAGTTTATAAACTGGAAAAGGGAGGGTATTTTACTCCTGCCCAAAATGGCTTTAGGCAGGGCAAGGCCACTATGGACTCAGTGGTAGTCCTGGACAGTGAAATAAAAAAGGCATTAGCTAACCGGGAATCTGTCTTAGCTGTGTTTTTAGATATCGAAAAAGCATACAATATGCTCTGGAAAGAGAGAGTTCTCTTTAAACGATTCGATGCAGGGGTTACTGGCAGAATGTTTAATTGGATCAAAAACTTCTTGAGTGAGCGCAGTATAGAGGTCCGTGTTGGAGGGTGTTTCTCCTCATCATTTAATGTGGACAATGGGACGCCGCAGGGCAGTGTCATTAGCCCAGTTCTGTTCAATATCATGATCAATGATATGTTTGAAGCGGTGGGAGAGTATTTTGGAAAGTCTGTTTGCAGATGATGGTGCTCTTTGGAAAAGAGGTAGAAATGTTAAATTCCTCTTCTGTCAGATACAGTCTGCATTGGATAAAGTACAATGCTGGGCAGACAAGTGGGGCTTTAGACTGTCTGTGTCCAAGTCTAAATTTGTCATCTTTGGAAGGAAAAGGAACATTGACAATCACAGCTTAAAACTGTATGGTGAACTTATTGAGAGAGTGCAAGTGTTCAAATTTCTTGGTATATGGCTGGATGAAAAAGTGACATATGGGGAGCATGTACAGAAAATGGTGGGTAAGTGTTGCAAGATTATAAATATTTTAAGATGTCTCACAGGCTCATCCTGGGGTGCAGATAGGGAAGTGCAGTTAATGATTTATCGAGCGATGATCCGTTCTATCTTTGACTACGGGGGTGTGGTGTATGGTTCTGCTGCTCAGTCAGTACTGGCAAAGTTAGATGTTGTCCAGGCTAGAGCCTTGAGACTTTGCACTGGGGCCATGAGGACAACACCAATTCCAGCTCTGTAAGTGGAGGCGGGAGAGATTCCTCTGAGCCTGCGTAGGAAAAAGGTGGCTTTAATTATATTGTTAAATTAAAGGGGTCTGGTAGTTCACTCATCTCAACTACTGTGCTAAATGATTGTTGGGAATTTAGTCAGGGTATGAGTAAGACTGTAAAGAAACCCTATTTGCATTGCGTAAAAAATCATATCCAGGAACTTCCCTTTTATAACAAGGGAATTGTGCCCCCTGTGCTCTGGCCCCAGATTCCTCCTTGGCTTTGGCGTGAGCCAAATATTGATCTGACAATAAGTCATTTGTTAAAGAATGGGTCCAAGGAAAGCTTGGCATCTCATGTGAGTATCCATCTTGGAAATAATTGGAATGGTGTAGTTAGAATATTCACAGATGGTTCTAACGACCCAAATAGTAACAATGTTGGTTTTGGGTTTTATGTACCCCATCTTGACCTTCGACAGAGTCACCGCCTTCCGGACGGCCTGTCTTTCTTCTCAGATGAATTAACTGCAATTTTGTTGGTGTTGTGGTGGCTTGAGGAAAGTGGAGTCAAGAGTGCAGTGATTTGCACTGACTCTTTGTCATCTCTGATGGCCCTGGAAGGAGGTGAGGCTTATAAAGCTCGACCAGACATTATTGATGAAATTTTGATTACAATATACAGGTTAGAGGTGGTGGGTTTTGACGTGACTTTTCTGTGGGTGCCGGCTCATGTTGGAGTTGAAGGCAATGAAATTGCAGATGGCCTTGCTAAGGCAAGCTTAAAAGAAGTGAGCACTCATTTTAAAGTGCCTTTTGGGAGAACTGAGTGTCGCTCTTTTGTTATGGATGCCATAGGAAAGCAGTGGCAGCAAATGTGGGATGCTGAAATTAGGGGAAGAAAGTCACATGGTATTGTTCCTTCAGTTAATGGCACCATTATAAGATCTGGCCTCTCTCGGCAGGATGATGTCAAGCTGACTCGTCTCCGGCTGGGCCATTGTGGGTTGGCTAGTGGGTTGTTCCTCATTGGAAAACACAAAGATGGCCTTTGTGAATTTTATGATGTCCCTGAAACAGTGACTCATTTTATTTTGCATTGTTCTGCTTATGCAGAGCAAAGAAAAGATATGTTCTGTGTGCTTACATCCAGGACCATTCTAGGTCAAGGAGCTTCCCCTAAAGAGACGGCAATGGCAGTCATAAACTTCCTGAGGAGCACAGGGTGTTAAAATAAACTGTAGAGCAGATAATTCCTTGTGTTTTCTAGGTGCACATTCTGACAAGTGGGGGGCAACAATGCACTAGCCGTACCTAGTCTGCCGGAAATACAAAGAAGAAGAAGAAGAAGAAGAAGAAGAAGAAGCTAAAGCTAGTTAGCTGGAAACTCTTCTGTGAACAGATCAAACTTCTCTCTGTGATCCTCGAATAAGTTTTTTGAAGAGCTCCAGAAGCACAAAGGTCGACAGTAAACCGGAAGAAGAAGAAAAGGTGAAGTTAGTGTGAAAAGGTGGAAGAGCTGAGAAGGTTATTGAAACAGCGGCTAACTGTTGCTAATGCTGAGATATTTGAGTTGGTAGAAACAAACAGATCGCAGAGCAGCAAGAAGAAACGAGTGGATTTAAAGAAGAGAAGAAACTAGTCAACGTGCTGGATGCTGTTTTCAAGCCTGAAGTTCTCTGATCCAGAGCAGGTTTGTCCACTAAACGTTTGTATTCAGGTCTCTGTTTAAACAATGGAAACGTGGCGCTGGTTGTTACATTCTCAGCGCCGTCATGACGATTTTCAAGTTTAGGGTGTTTGGGTCCTGATAATCACGAAATGAGGATAAAATGTAACGAAATGGAGCAGATTGAACCAGACTGACTCCAAATAATTACTTTTATTTAATTCTTTAGCTTTTGTTTTTGTGAGATGAGCTCAGTTCATGTAGTTGGGGTAGGTGCGCCATCTGGTGTTGAAGAGATGGAACTTCAGTCAATAAGTCAGTCTGCTCCATTTCGCTCTGTTTAACCCCCGTTTCGTTATCAGTCCCATTTCGCTTAAAGTAATAAAATAAAAGTAATTAATTGAATCACATTCAATCATATTTGGAGTCAGTCCATTTCATTACTTTTTACCCTCATTTCATGATTAATAGGCTCCATTTTGCTCCATTTCCTTAATTTTGTATTTTAGTATAGCCGGGTTGTTCACTCTGTTTTCTCAGATAATTTTGCTTAAATTGTTTGAAATTTGTTGATGTTCCATGGTATAACCCTGCTAACACCAGACTGATTTTTATGTCTGATGCAGCTTTTTTTATAAGTGACAATTCCTTTAACACAGGTGTGATCTATCAGTAGTATGAGTTGAACATAGACATTATAAAGAGGAGACGCTGCATCGGCCGCTGCTGTCTATTAGAACAATCCATCGTAACTCTCTGAATACTAAACTGATTTTCAATGGAATCTTAAATGGAATAGTTTTGACTGTGCTGAATGTTTGGTCTCCAAAGTAAAGGTCAAAAAACGTTGACATCCATTGGATTCTGTGATGTGACCTGTTACTCCGTAACATAACTAAGCAGGACAGATGGTGCAAACTATTTCTTTTCAGAACACTATCAACCCAAAAATTAATTTGCATCATTTTTTACCAAAATTGGAGCAGCTTTAACTTTTGATCCCTGTACAAACTGACACTGACCTTGTCACCATTTTTACTGTTTTTCCCCTTAACTCCAGCACATTCAGTCATAGATAGTCCAAACTATGCCTTTTCGGAATCTTTATGATCAGATAAATAATGTGGTATAGTTTTCAACATGATTGGAGCATTTTTAAATTTTGATCCCTGTGTAATTATTTACTGACCCCTGTAGCTCATTAGAGGTCAGCTCCAGGATGTCTCCATATCTGAAAATAACCATAAGTTAATTTAGAATGTGTTTGTCAAATTTTATGCTTTTATCACAAACTGAACAATTGTTATGGAATTTTTAACTAAGCTGCACCACGATGGCACACTGGAGCATGTTCTTTAATTTCAATATATTTTCATTTATATGGCACCAAATCACAACAAAGTTGCCTTAAGGCGCTTCACACAAATAAGGTCTAAACTTATCAACCCCCAGAACAAGAACACAGTCATGTTCTTAAAGTACAGTCTTTAAGTATTTTTTTATGAGCAATGTCCTTAGTGTCTTGTCTAAGCAGATTCCTGGTGTCTTCTTGAACAGGATTGTCCATTTTCTTCATGGATGCTGACAGGTTTAGGGTGACCAAATGTCCTGACTTCCCAGGGATTGTCCTGTCCTGGGTTGTCTTTTAGAAAGTGATGGCAGTGTTCTGGTTTTCATTGTTTTGCATTGGGCCATTAAGTTGACCAGCACTTGAGTATCATTTGAGTATCTCCTTGCCGGGCTGAGTGTCCTGGTTTTTGCTTATCAAAATATGGTCATCTTGGAGAGGTTGTCTACTTTTTCCAAGAAGATGTTTCGAGCCTGCTCTGTTTGCTCATTGTGGCTGTTGTAGCTGCTTCCGGTGGCATCTTTGGATTCTAATGTTGTCGCATACTGTGCAACAATAGATGGTGGTTAAGTCGTAAGACGTGTGCTTTAACATCCAATCACTGCAGGTTTGAGACCCAACATAGCTTCTTTTTTTTTTTTTTTTTTCCCCCCCACCCAAATAGCACCATAATTTAGTTGCCCTTTAAGTGCACATGTTTTTTGTTGTTTATTATTATTGTAAGAGTTGGACATAATTTTAAGAGTGGGATGCAGCATAAGTGGGCGGAGCATGCCCAGAGAAGGGGCGGACATCATCAGGAGGCGTCCTGTGTGTTAGTTCATGTGTGGCAGAATTAAATAAACGGAGTTGTTCCTCTTCAAAGTAAGGAGAAAAAACAAAAACAAAAAAATATATATATATATATATATATATATATATATATAATTATTTTTTATTTACAATATTTTAACATGCCAAATTGTGTACTTTTCTCTACTTGCAGCTGAACCTGTCGGCCACCGTGTTTAAGAGTGTCCTTGACACGAACACTCGACTCATCAAGAAGGGCAAAGGGAAGTCAGGGAAGGAGATAATGATGAATCTGGACAAACTGGCAATGGTTCATCATGGCATCCAAGTGTAAGTACAAACATTACTTTAATTTCCTAAATTTATTACATTAATTAATTACATGTTTTTTAAACTTCCCATAAAACTTACCTTTGTTTCTGATTTTGTCTCTGCAGGTGGAGGCTGTTATCCTTGAGCACTCGGGCATCTTGGATGCTGCTGAAGCTGCTGCTGCACAGGAGGCCGCGGACGTAGACTCTGAAGGCGAACCGAGGACTTCCACTTCAGCTGGTCCAAGAAGGCAAAGTATCAAAGAAGGCGAGATGGACCGAATGTTACTGCTAATGCAGGAACGAGCGGAGGAGAGTCGGGCCCACATGGAAGAACTGCAAAAGTGTAAAGAGCAGCACCCCAGCACAGCTAGGAACGCCTTCGCAGCCTATGTCCGGGACTCCTTAAACACCATGTCGGAATGGAGCTACAGAAAAGCAAAGGATGAAATCTGCCGGGTGTTGACAAAGTATGAAAATGGGGCTGAAGAGGATCGGGTCAAGCAACAACAGAAGTTCCAACAGCAACCACCTCACCACCACACAAAGCCACGACACACTGTCCTGCCTGTCCGAGGACTGCAGCCGCTCCTGTCCTGGTAAACACAACTTAGAATCATTTTCAGTCGCATTAAAAAATAAGTATTTTTCAGTCCTATTACACATAAGTTACAATAATTTTTACATGTTGTTCAGTAAAGACAGAAGAAAATTTAAAGATTGTTGATAACAGTTTTATTATTTTGAACATAATAAATTTTCATGTCTTCTAACAAATCAGTTTTGCCAAATGAACAAATTTAAACATGAGAGTTCCAACTTACAATGTGCATATAATTATACACAATGTTAAAATGTGGCACATTTCTCTCTGCCATGGCACTGCACCTGCCTCGGAATTGCACAAATACTTCAGTAAGTTCCTTTGGCTCTTGCCGGGGTTATTTGCAGTATTGTGCCCTCTATGGATTTTTATATCCTGCAGATCGTTCCCTTGCCTCCACGCTCCAGGCACCAACTACCAAGTGGGGATATCTTCAAGATCAATGATGTTATTCTGGAGGTTGGGGCATCTATTCCGCATAAGATTATGGAGCACCATACAGGTTTGGACAAGAGTCACACAGTCCTCGGAGTGTGGTGCATTGTCGCTAGGAGATCCTGGAACCAATTTGCTAGAATTCCAAGTGCATTTTCTACCCTCTTCTTGCATGTGACAGTCTGTAATTGAAGCTCTGTTCTTCATCTGTGAGGTGGCGATGAGGGTATGGTTTCATCAGAGTAGGACACAAAGCAAAGGCATCATCTCCAACCCAAGAGAATGATACGGCTTCTGTGTCATGTGGGAGTGGCCGTGGGTCAGGAAGGCCTATTGTGCCATCTTCAAGGCAGGCCTTCATTTCAGATTGTTATAAATCTGGGCATCACTTAATGATCCTTTACCTAAAATAGAAATTGAGAGTAAAGAATTAGAACAAATAAAAATTAATAAATAACTATATTTAATTAAAAATTTAAATTGATTTTTATCTCTACCTACCAACGATGTCTGCCTAGATGAACTTGGAATCTGAATCAACCAAGGCAAGGAGAACAACACTAAAGAATCGTTTATAATTGCAATACATGCTTCCTGTACCAGGAGGACACAAGCAGTATGCTTGTCCTCAAGGGCACCACAACAGATCAGAAATTGCCATTTCCTGAAGAAGCCCTCGGCAATAGCCAGCCACTGTAGAGGTGAAGTTGGAGGTGTCAAACATTCATCCATGAGCTCTTTACAGGTGGCTTTACATGCTTCTCGGACAGCAACAGCAGTTGTGTTGTGAGGAATGCGCCCTCCATACTGCGGTACTTGGTTCCAGAAGCCAGATGATGGAGTCAGTGCCAGCTTCAGGCCTGGATCCAGAGCCGCTCAGTAACACGTCCCCTGCTTTGTGATATGTGGACCAACTCTCCTGAGAAGCTCGTCATACATCTCGGCCAGCATTCGCATAAAGTTACGGCTTGACTGTGGATATTAGCCCTCAGTTTAACCATGAGTTGGTCATACAGACCAAACTGTCTTAGGCACTGAAGACAGTTTGGTCTGTATGACCAAATTGTCCAATGACCAAGACCATCTCATGAGCCCACCTCATGAGATGGTCTTGACCACCATCTCATGAGGTGGGCTTCATAGACAATTGCCAAAGTTTCTGGGGAAAACCTGGTCTTGTTAGGAGAGACGGCATCCATCCCACTTTGGATGGAGCAGCTCTCATTTCTAGAAATCTTGCCAATTTTATTAAACACTCGAAACCGTGACTATCCAGGGTTGGGACCAGGAAGCAGAGTTGTAGTCTTACCTCTCTGCAGCTTCTCTCCCCCTGCCATCCCCCCAATACCCCATCCCTGTAGAGACGGTGCCTGCTCCCAGACCACCAACAACCAGTAAAAATCTATTTAAGCATAAAAATTCAAAAAGAAAAAATAATATGCACCTTCAATTGCACCACAGACTAAAACAGTTAAATGTGGTTATTAAACATTAGGTCTCTCTCTTCTAGTCCCTGTTAGTAAATGATATAATAATTGATCAACATATTGATTTATTCTGCCTTACAGAAACGTGGTTACAGCAGGATGAATATGTTAGTTTAAATGAGTCAACACCCCCGAGTCACACTAACTGTCAGAATGCTCGTAGCACGGGCCGAGGCGGAGGATTAGCAGCAGTCTTCCACTCCAGCTTATTAATTAATCAAAAACCCAGACAGAGCTTTAATTCATTTGAAAGCTTGACTCTTAGTCTTGTCCATCTAAATTGGAAGTCCCAAAAAACAGTTTTATTTGTTGTAATCTATCATCCACCTGGTCGTTACTGTGAGTTTTTCTGTGAATTTTCAGACCTTTTGTCTGACTTAGTGCTTAGCTCAGATAAGATAATTATAGTGGGCGATTTTAACATCCACATAGATGCTGAGAATGACAGCCTCAACACTGCATTTAATCTATTATTAGACTCAATTGGCTTCGCTCAAAATGTAAATGAGTCCACCCACCACTTTAATCATATTTTAGATCTTGTTCTGACTTATGGTATGAAAATTGAAGACTTAACAGTATTCCCTGAAAACACCCTTCTGTCTGATCATTTCTTAATAACATTTACATTTACTTTAATGGACTACCCAGCAGTGGGGAATAAGATTCATTACAGTAGAGGTTTTTCGGAAAGCACTATAACTAGGTTTAAGGATATGATTCCTTCTTTATGTTCTCCAATGCCATATACCAACACAGTGCAGAGTAGCTACCTAAACTCTGTGAGTGAGATAGATTATCTCATCAGTAGTTTCACATCCTCATTGAGCACAACTTGGATGCTGTAGCTCCTCTGAAAAAGAGAGCCTTAAATCAGAAGTGCCTGACTCCGTGGTATAACTCACAAACTCGCAGCTTAAAGCAGATAACCCATAAGTTGGAGAGGAAATGGCGTCTCACTAATTTAGAAGATCTGCACTTAGCCTGGAAAAAGAGTCTGTTGCTCTATAAAATTAGCTAAACTGCAGGATTGTCTTACAGACAAAGACATGGATGACCTCTAATTTCCTGCTTTTAAACTCAGATAAAACTGAAGTTATTGTACTTGGCCCCACAAATCTTAGAAACATGGTGTCTTAACCAGATCCTTACTCTGGATGGCATTACCCTGACCTCTAGTAATACTGTGAGAAATCTTGGAGTCATTTTTGATCAGGATATGTCATTCAAATGCGCAGATTAAACAATATGTAGGACTGCTTTTTTGCATTTGCGCAATATCTCTAAAATTAGAAAGGTCTTGTCTCAGAGTGATGCTGAAAAACTAATTCATGCATTATTTCCTCTAGGGCTGGACTATTGTAATTCTTATTATCAGGTTGTCCTAAAAGTTCCCTGAAAAGCCTTCAGTTAATTCAAAATGCTGCAGCTAGAGTACTGACAGGGACTAGAAGGAGAGAGCATATCTCACCCATATTGGCTTCTCTTCATTGGCTTCCTGTTAATTCTAGAATAGAATTTAAAATTCTTCTTCTTACTGATAAGGTTTTGAATAATCAGGTCCCATCTTATCTTAGGGACCTCATAGTACCATATCACCCCAATAGAGCGCTTCGCTCTCAGACTGCAGGCTTACTTGTAGTTCCTAGGGTTTTTAAGAGTAGAATGGGAGGCAGAGCCTTCAGCTTTCAGGCTCCTCTCCTCTGGAACCAGCTCCCAATTCGAATCAGGGAGACAGACACCCTCTCTACTTTTAAGGTTAGGCTTAAAACTTTCCTTTTTGCTAAAGCTTATAGTTAGGGCTGGATCAGGTGACCCTGAACCATCCCTTAGTTATGCTGCTATAGACTTAGACTGCTGGGGGGTTCCCATGATGCACTGTGTGGTTTCTTTCTCTTTTTGCTCTGTATGCACCACTCTGCATTTAATCATTAGTGATTGATCTCTGCTCCCTCCACAGCATGTCTTTTCATGATTCTCTCCCTCAGCCCCAACCAGTCCCAGCAGAAGACTGCCCCCTCCCTGAGCCTGGTTCTGCTGGGGTTTCTTCCTGTTAAAAGGGAGTTTTTCCTTCCCACTGTCACCAAGTGCTTGCTCACAGGGGGTCGTTTTTGACCGTTGGGGTTTTTCCGTAATTATTGTATGGTTTTGCCTTACATATAAAGCACCTTGGGGCACTGTTTGTTGTGATTTGCGCTATATAAATGAAATTGATTTGATTTGAATTAATAAAATAATCTTCACAGACATTCATTCGGTGCACACGTAAAAAAAAACAAAACAAAAAAACTCCACTCCCCCTCATGTGGGGCTTGCTGCTCGCTCCAAAAACTGTCCATAATTGTGTTATAAACCAGTCACGATTTGCTTTATTATACATCTGTTTAGTTAATTAATAAAATAATCTTCACAGACATTCACTCGTGTTGTGTGCACGTTAAAAAAAAAAAAAAAAAAAAAAAAAAAAAAACTCCACTCCCCCTGATGTGGGCTGCTGCTCGCTCCAAAAACTCTGTCATAATGTGAAATAAAGGACAAAAGAGACATAAGTCCTGCTCACAGGCTGCTACCAGAGACAGGACATGTTCACATCTTCAGTCAAACTCCAGACATCTCCACGTCACTACATATTCAGTCCCTGATTGGTCATCGCAGCGCGACAAGACGAAAAAGTTCAAATTTTCAACTTGGGGAGGAGGCAACGCAACGTGACGCGACGCAATAATCGCGGCCAATTGTTCAAATTGCTTCACCTCGCGTCTCTTCATTCGCGTCCATCGCGCTGTGTGGCTTGGCGCCAAAACACGTCCTTCCATAGGGATTACATGGCAACCTGTCGCTGCTGTCGCTCGTGTTGCGCCCGGTGTGAATGCGGCATTAGGCTCCATTTTTGCTTCATTTCATTATTCGTATTTAGTATAGCTGGGGTGTTCACTCAGTTTTCTCAGATAATTTTGCTTAAATTGTTTGAAACTTGTTGATGTTCCGTGGAATATCCCTGCTAACACCAGACTGATTTTTATGTCTGGTGCAGCTCTTTTTATAAGTGACAATTCCTTTAACACAGGTGTGATCTATCAGTAGTATGAGTTGACCATAGACATTATAAAGAGGAGACGCTGCATCTACCGGTGCTGCCTATTGGCACTGATGAGCTGTGGGGTCACCATCTTGGACCAGTCGTCCGAGCCCGCTGCACTCAGTGCTGTTCAACAGGCACAGCGCATTTAATCCATCGTAACTCTCTGAATACTAAACTGATTTTCATGCTTTTTTTCTGCAAACGTCTTACATGTAGCTATGATACAGGACAAATGGTTTGTTGTATTTTAATATTCATATTGGGATTAACAGTAATAGAATATTCTGATATAGCTAAGACTGTACACAGGTATTTTGCAAACACTGGAATCATACACACATTGGGCCTCATGTATCAACATTGCGTACGGTGATATTGAGCGTATATGGGGTGTACGCCAAAATGGCTGCGCTACTTGGCATTTATCAATGTGGTCGTTGGCGTACGCTGCGCTGAAAATATACAGCAGGTCGAGAGGTGGTGTAAATTATACGCCAAAATGAACCAGCACTGGTATCCACATAAAAATGAAAATGATCAACATGATGAACAGTGCCATTATACAGATCAATGCATATGTTACTTACATAACACTTTCTTGATTATACTACATAATAATTAATACAAATCCCGCTTTTGCGGGATTGTTGGTCTGTCGAGCACGATCCGTGGCCACAGCGCTGACTGCAAAGAAAGCACTGCTCGCCTTTTTCTCCAGACTTCGAGCCTGCAGCCAGAGCAGCGCTGATCTTAATTTTATGTGGTGTGATTGTTTTAGACAATGAAATTGATAATTACAACTGTAGTGTTGTCATTCCCTTCGCCCGTGCTGTAATCAGGTTGTCTTCTCCATTCGTTTGTTAAAATAAAATAAAGAAATAAATTTTAAAAATAAAGAAATCTGAAAAATTAGGCGTCTTATTAATTGAGCTAGCAAATATCCACGTCAAGAATTATTGACATGTGAAAAGAGAATACAGTGGTCCCTCGCTAATAACGCGGTTCACCTTTCGCAGCGTCGCAGTTTTGCTGAGTTTTTTAGTCCAATTTTGCATGTTTTGCATTGTGTTCTGCGTGTCTGTTTATAAGAATCTTCTCGCCCAGAAGAAAAAAAGAGCGCCAACAACTACTCATAACTGTGTTCTTCACTCGGAAAAAGACACCTGCAGCGAGGTTTCACTCGGTGGAAAAAGGCATGGCACCAGGATGAAGAGGCACGATCAGACGAACTGTGAAATACTGGTCAGTCACTATTAATAATTTCTTATGTGTCCAACCTTGTACCTTGATCGTTAAAATTAAATTTGTTAGTTCTAAAAGCCATCATAATTATTTATAGGAAAACATTCTATTTTTATTTCTCAAACAAATGTTTGGGCCTGAAAACAGGTTGATCTTATTTTTCTACTGAGGTTTGAACTTTGAGAGTGTTTACACACGAGAGAAAAGTGAGAAAATGTTCATACCTGATTGAGAAAAGTGTATAAAGTGTGTAGTGAGGGGTTTTACAGCCTTAAAACATCTATAATAATTATAAAAAATAACGCTGACTACGTCGCGGATTTTGCGTATTACGGGCTATTTTTAGAACGTAACTCCCGCGATAAATGAGGGACCACTGTAACACTTTTTTGATTATACTACAAAACAATTTTGACGCTCTATTGGCACGCGTCGTGATTGGTGGAGTTCTTTTTCTTTGCCGTCTTCCTGGCTTCCATGTCGTAAAATGAGGGTGTGTCTGAAGCGGAGTCTGCATATTTATGGGTGTGTTTATTATAATTACGACTGTTTTCACCCGCCGCATTTATCAAGGTCACGTCAGACGTACGCCGGAAATGGGCAGGTGCGCACTGCTTGATACATGTCACGGCAACTTTGGTGTACTTCAAATTTACACTGTAAATTTACGCCACAAGTGCGCAACTTTGATACATGAGGCCCATTATACATATATACACACTAATATATGACAGAGAGGGCAGATAGTGGCAGTAAAGTCAACTATGTTTGCAATTTGAAGAGACAATATATGATTAGGCTGTAAATAAATATTTCTATACACAAAATACTAACAAATGAATACATTATATTTATATATAAAACAAGAATAGATACATGTTATAACACAGGTGTGATCTCTCAGAAGTATGACTTGACTTCCTTCAGTAAATCTGTCTATGAATGGTCTTTTATTTATTTATTTATTCATTTATTTTTGGGTCAATGAATTTTGCACTTTGTGTCTATGAATGACCTTTGTTTTTTTGGTCTATGAATCATCTGGTTACCGTTTGAGGTGCAGCTCCATCCAGAAGTAGTCAAGGAGCCAGTCATCAGTTTTGACCTGATTGGTACCACTGAAGGTGACTAAACGACACTTAGAATCCAGCCTCAGTGTACCACGGCCGATACAAAAATGTATGATAACCATCACAGGGTGGTAGCTGTAGCCACCTAAGGGGTCAGTGAAGAATTACACAGAGGTCCAATCATGTTGAAAACTATATCACATGACTTGTCTGATCATAATGATTCCAAAAAGGTATAGTTTGAAACATCTATGATGGAATATTCTGAGGTAAAAATGGTGACAAAAGGTCAATTTCAGTTTGTACAGGGGTCAGAAGTTAAAGTTGCTACAATTTCAGTAAAAAATAATGCAAATTATTGGTTGAAATAAAATGATTAGTAAATGGAATAGTTTTGACTGTGCTGAATGTTTGGTCTCCAAAGTAAAGGTCAAAAAACGTTGACATCCATTGGATTCTATGACATGTGACCTGTAACTCCGTAACATGATGACTAAGCAGGACAGATGGTGCAAACTATTTCTTTTTAGAACCCTATCAACCCAAAAAATAATTTGCATCCTTTTTTTTTTTTTTTTTTTTTTTACCAAAATTGGAGCAACTTTAACTTTTGACCCCTGTACAAACTGAAACTGACCGTTGTCACCATTTTTACTGTTTTTCCCCTTAACTCCAGCACATTCAGTCATATAGTCCAAACTACGCCTTTTTGGAATCTTTATGATCAGACAAATAATGTGGTATAGTTTTCAACATGATTGGAGCATTTTTAAATTTTGACGTCTGTGTAATTATTTACTGACCCCTGCAGCTCATTTGAGGTCAGCTCCAGGATGTCTCCATATCTGAAAATAAACACAAGTTAATTTAGAATGTGTGTGTCAAATTTTATGCTTTTATCTCAAACTGAACAATTGTTAGGGAAATTTTAACTAAGCCGCACCACGATGGCACACTGGAGCATCTTCTTCAATTTCAATATATTTTCAATTATATAGCACCAAATCACAACAAAGTTGCCTCAAGGCGCTTCACACAAGTAAGGTCTAACCTTATCAACCCCCAGAGCAAGAACACAGTCATGTTCTTAACGTACAGTCTAAGTATTTTTTTATGTGCCATTCCCCAAAGCACACTGTCATAGAGCAGATGTGAATGAATTAAACTAACATTTTCCTGTTAAAAATGGAAAGAGTATTCTTACTCATGTTAAGCACATATATCCCACTTCTAGTCTTCTTTTGGCACTGATCAACATGTTCATATCATCCATGTTTATTATCTATAACGATGCCAAGAAGTCGAGTTGACTTAGTGTCCCTGCCACGCTATGATGTTTTTACATATTCTTGAAGAATAAAAAAAAGCTTTTTCCACATGTTGTCTTTGTTTTTTTTACCATAAAATTACACTGAACAAGTAGTAGCTGTCTCGCAGCGCCGCTCTGTTTACCAACACGGCAGACACGGACAGCGAAGGCATAGTGCGCGATTATAGCGAAGATTTAAGTTACATATCAAAAGTTGAGGCTGATGCTGCCAAGCGGACCAGGTACCACATACATGGTTTGGAGCCGTCATTATTTACACCGTTAATATCTTCATCAGAAACTTCCTCATCTTCTTCAAAAACAATCTGTCACTTAAATCTTTGCTATAATCGAACACTATGCCTTCGCTGTCCGTGTCTGCCGTGTTGGTAAACAGAGCGGCGTTGCGAGACATCTACTCGAATGACGTCACATCTATTCCAGCGAAAAAGTAGGTCAACTCAGAGGCGGAAAATTCAAATTCTCAGATGGGTAACAAAACGTCTAAATACTTGTTCAGTGTAATTTTATGGTAAAAAAAAAAAAAAAAGACAACATGTGGAAAAAGCTTTTTTTATTCTTCAAGAATATGTAAAAACGTCATAGCGTGGGAGGGACAGTTTAATGCCCCACACAGGCTGTGGTCCCCACCGAGATGAAACAAAAAATGCAGAGATCATCTTCTGATCATCGGGCTTTGTGTAGCATTTGCGTTTTATGTTTCGTGTGTTTTGTCATCTGGATGTAAACCGGATAAAATCAAGAGCTGAAGTTGTTCAATTTTCCCCACAAAAATGGGTTTGTGTCCTGTCAGATTCCCACCAGGTTTTGTGCTAAAACATCACGAGATGCCATCACTCAGTATAGTGGCATTAGATGGCAGTATAATGGCGCAAGGCCATTGTTCCATTGTCTGGGGAGAACCCTGTGTTAGATAATGTGTTAATTCCTTATTCTATGAGTTCATGTTGGATATCAAGTATTTGCTCTACTTAAATGGTTATGTTTTTGGTCGTCTGCTCAAGTATGTATGTCAACTGGTCTGAACTGGTTTTATCTGATCAGAAACAAAGGAATTAGGTTCCATCATGTATCAAACAACTTGGTTGAAGACAAGGGGTGGAGCTTCCCCTCAGTCTGTGGGGAACCAGTAAGATTAGGTTTGTGAGACTAAAACCCACCCACTGTAACGCCCACATTGTCTTGTATAAAGATAGTGTCATCCATGTTTGTGGTCGATTTTCACAAAAAGGAGTCCATCTGTGGGCTCTGTTTTTGGGGACCTGGGTCTGGTTTCAACATGACTTTCAATAAATTCAAACTGAGGAATATATTGATTTGTTTTTTGTAAGGGGCAGGATATTACATAAAGAACCAGGAGGAATTACAATTGTCACTCATTCTCTTCACTTGTTCTCCCCTTGATAATTCACTGATTCATCAATTCACTGTTTTTGTGTCCTTTTTAAAGGTTTTCTACAAACATGTCTAAAGCCCAACAGCTGAGGGACAGGCTGAAACAACTGCCAACAGCTGCTGATGATGAAGAAGTATTTGAATTGTTAGCAGGATTGATCGCAAACTATGAAGAAGAAATTCATCTTTTAAAAGAAGAGAACAAAGGACGGAATGTTCTGGAAGCTGCTTTTAATCCTCAAGTTCGCTTGTACAAAGCAGGTTTGTTCACTTAACATTATATTACTTTTCACCCATAACAGTTATGACTGTCAAAATTTTCCTAATCAAGTATTCAACCAGTAATTTTGCAAATACTTGTGTAGTAGGATGAGAATGATTTTTATGAAAAAATAAAAAAAAATTGTAAAAAGTTCATTATGTAAAAGCGCTGATTTGCTGTTAGAACACACTGAAGGACGAGAGTCTCCTTTATAAAACAGAGCCGAGGACTCATGCACATAAAAGCTGAAAGTGTGCAAAAAAAATTAGTTTGATTAAAAAACATGCAGACACACACCTGCAAACAATGTTCTTTATAAATCACACTCTAAAATTGTGCACACCTGGATCAGCCACATATTCCACCCTCTAAATGACCAAATTCATCCATAAATAGTCAAATGTTTCAGGCAGATAAACATTTACTGACCTTGCCACTGAGATGAAGTGCAAGTAAAATTTTCTGAAACAGAAATTGAGGTGCTTGTCGAGAGAGTCACTCCCATTCTCACCTCTCTCCGCTGGCTTCCTGTCCACTTTAGAATAAATTTTACGATTTTATTGTTTGTTTTTAAGTCAGGAAATGGCCTGGGACTTCAGTATATTGCTGATCTTATATATATCTACTCCCCCACAAGAGCATTGAGAGCTGTGGATCAGCTCCGTCTTGTGGTGCAAAAAGCAGACAAAGACCAGAGGGGGACTGTGCATGTTTCAGTGGTGGCTCCGAAGTTATGATTGAGCTGCCTACTCATATCAAAATGGCCCCCCACCCTGGATACTTTTAAATTTCCGTTTAAAAACTTTTTTATTCCGTGGCTTTTAATACTGCATGAGAGTTGTTGTGGTCTTCTGTGTCTATTGTGTTTTTTTTTTTATCTTTTTAGTGTTTTATCTGATATATTCCTTTTGTTTTTATGTTTTTTAATCTACTGTATTTTAAGTAACCTATATTCAATTGAATACACCACAAAGACTAGATATTTTATGTTCAAACTCATAAACTCTGTTTTGTGCAAATATTAGCTCATTTTGAAATGAATGCCTGCAACACATTCAAAAAAGCTGGGACAGGGGGAACAAAAGACTGGGAAAGTTGATGAATGCTCAAACAACACCTGTTTGGAACATTCCACAGGTGAAAGAGGTTAATTGGAAACAGGGGTGTGTCATGATTGGGTATAAAAGGAGCATCCTGAAAGCTCATGCATTCACAAGCAAAGATGGGGTGTGGATCACCACTTTGTGAACAGCTGTGTGGAAAAAAATAGTCCAACAGTTTAAGAACAATGTTTCTCACATTCAGTTGCAAGCAATTTAGGGATTCCATCATCTGCAAATCCATATATAATCAGAAGATTCAGAGAATCTGGAGAACTTTCTACACGTAAGCAGCAATGCCGAAAACCAACATTGAATGCCTGTGAACTTCGATCCCTCAAGTGGCACTGCATTAAAACCAACATCATTGGTGGAAAAGATCTACCCGCGTGGGCTCGGGAACACTTCAGAAAACTATTGTCAGTTAACACGGTTCGTCACTACAAGTCCAAGTTAAAACTCTACCATGCAAAGCAAAAGCCATACATCAACAACATCCAGATAACGCTGCTGCTGCCTTCTCTGGACCCGAGCTCATTTGGAATGGGCAACACAAAGTGGAAAAGTGTGCTGTGGTCTGATGAGTCCACATTACAAATTGTTTTGGAAATCATGGACGTCGTGTCCTCACGGACAAAAGAGGAAAAAGACCACCACTGAAAACTGTTTGAATCGCTTCCTGAATCACAGAGGAGGCTGCAGCCGGAGCCGTTAACGCACGCGCCTAAGTATCTGGAGAAAGCATTGGGAGCCATCTAAAAGGTAATTATTTGCCATGTTTACATTGTCATGGCTTGATAAAACAGTTGCGTCTTCTTTCCTTCTTGTGTGCAGCTGTTAAAGTATGTTCATAACAGGTTTAACTCCTTGTTAGAATCATTCAGACGAGCTGCGCTCTGATGCGATCCACTGACGTCACTACTCACTCTGTTCACTTCTTTACTCGACTTGACAAGCTGCACGTCCTGTTGGCGATTAGATCACGCCATGGAGCACGACATTTGTGTGTGAAAGATTTTTTTGAACATTTCAAAATTCTCTGTGCACAATAGTATGCACCGGCGCCCCTCACGTTCAGTCTGCACCCGTAAAAGGCGAGTTTACTCTCCAGCACGATACAGGTCGTGCTAGTGCCTGAGTCAAAGTCATGCTCGTGTCAGGGGGCGTTAACTATCAGCCAGTCTCCATTTCTCTTATCTGCATGAGAAGACACAACAACAGGATGCCATTGCGATGAGTCAACGGGTGGATACTGAAAATAGACCACACAATCAACCGCAGAGTCCTGTTTTTTGTGTCTTCCAGTGTGCCACTGTGTGTTTGTGGCTGTTTTCTGAAGCAGTTCCCGCGTGAGCTACATTCACTAAGAGTTGAGATCTGTTCTGACTTTGCATGGGACTAAAATAAATGGCCTTCCCTGTATTTAAAGCATTGCTTCTGAGCCCTTTGTTCAGGACGGTTTCATCAAAGAGCCGGGTCATTTACACCAGTTAGTATTTTTATATTGAAAAGACATTCAAAAGTGAGATTTTTTTCAGTCTGTTTGTAGACGTTGAATAAACATTTGGGTTTAGACTATTTTTAACTGGCATTTTCAGTAGTGGAGAGTAAACCAGAGTCAGAAGCTATGAGAAGGCCATTGGTGATTTGCAGAAGTGCAGTTTCAGTGCTGTGGAGAGGGTGAAAACCGGATTGAAATTGCTCATAGATATTGTTAGTTGTGAGATGGGAGTGGAGTTGAGAGGCGAGTTTTTTTTTTGAGAATTTTAGAGACGAAGGGGAGATTGGAAATTGGGCGGAGGTTGTTAAAGTTATTAGGGTCCAAGCCAGGTTTTTTGAGAATGGGAGTTCTTGATGCAGTTTTGAATGATGAGGGAACAGTTCTAGAGGACAGAGAGGAGTGAACAATGTTAGTGATGAAGGCGGCGAGTGAGGAAAGACAGGATTGGACGAGAGCAGTAGGGAGAGGTCGAGGGGACAGGTAGAGCTTTTAGATTTGAGAATTAGATCAGAAATGGCTTGGACAGAGGTGAGGGTAAAGCTAGAAAATGATGTGATAGGGCTTAAAAATGAAAGAGAGGTGTCCACTTCAGACAATGCAGCTCCGGTCGTCAGGAGTTGGTGGATAGATGTGACCTTGGAGATTAAGAAAGCCATAAGTGAATTACAGAAATCAGGGGAGTGTAGGTGGTTGGTGAGGGAGTCTGGGGGTTTGGTTAGGTTGACGAGAAAGAATAGAATCCTGGAGTTACGGAGGTTGGAGTGGATGAGGCCAGAGTAGTAGGATGTTTTAGCTGAGGAAATAGTGTCCTTGTAGAGAGTGATGTGGTTATTGTACATTTCTTTGTGTATTGTGAGTCCAGTTTTCTTGTACAGTCTTTCAAGTTGTCGTCCTTTGGCTTTGAGATGACAGAGAGTGGGAGTGAACCAGGGTGCAGAGTGGGAGAAGGAGATAGATCTGGTTTTGAGAGGAGCATGGGAGTTGAGGAGTGTGAAGGTGGCTATTGTAATGAGTAACCAGGTCATCAGGTGAGGTGTGAGTATCAGTGGAGGGCAAGCTGTTGATGTCAGATGTGAATTTGTCAATGTTAATATCCTTGATTTTGCGAAATGAGAGAGCGAGGGAGAGACAGTTTGGATAGGGAGAAGTTAATATTTTTTTTTCATCATCAATTTTATTTATATAGCACCAAATCACAACAAACAGTTGCCCCAAGGCGCTTTATATTGTAAGGCAAGGCCATACAATAATTACGTAAAAACCCCAACACATCTTTGCAGTGTTGATTATTCAAATTGTCCAGATGAATATTTGTCGCCAATGATAATGATATTACTTGATAATGTAGAGAGGTGAATGAGGAGGTGAAAGAAGTCATTAAGAAAGTCCTTCTTATATTTGGGTGGGCGGTAGACAGCAGCGATAACTGTGGGAATGGGTCCTGGCGGAAGAAAAGCGGAGAGCTCGAAGGAGGAGCAAGCAGGCATGGACACCGGCAGGACTTTCCAAGTCTCGCGGTAAATCAGCGCAAGACCGCCGCCCCGGGCGGCTAGCTCTTTTTTTTTTTTTGCACCTTAAAATAAGCCGCTGCTCAGAGATTGACTGTGGCACTAACAGTCACTCCCACACACAGAAATGTGCCCCCACACCACTAACCTCATGAATTAAACTGTCATTAAAGGATATTGTGCAAATATATTTGGTGTGTGTATGTGTGTATATGTATATATGGTGTATATATATATTATATATAATATATATAAACGCAACACTTTGGTTTTGCTCCCATTTTGTATGAGATGAACTCAAGATCTAAAACTTCTTCCACATACACAATATCACCATTTCCCCTCAAATATTATTCACAAACCAGTCTAAATCTGTGATAGTGAGCACTTCTTTGCTGAGATAATCCATCCCACCTCACAGGTGTGCCATATCAGGATGCTGATTAGACACCATGATTAGTGCACAGGTGTGCCTTAGACTGTCCACAATAAAAGGCCACTCTGAAAGGTGCAGTTTGTTTTATTGGGGGGGGATACCAGTCAGTATCTGGTGTGACCACCATTTGCCTCATGCAGTGCAACACATCTCCTTCGCATAGAGTTGATCAGGTTGTCAATTGTGGCCTGTGGAATGTTGGTCCACTCCTTTTCAATGGCTGTGCAAAGTTGCTGGATATTGGCAGGAACTAGTACACGCTGTCATACGTCGGTCCAGAGCATCCCAAACATGCTCAGTGGGTGACATGTCCGGTGAGTATGCCGGCCATGCAAGAATTGGGACATTTTCAGCTTCCAAGAATTGTGTACAGATCCTTGCAACATGGGGCCGTGCATTATCCTGCTGCAACATGAGGTGATGTTCTTGGATGTATGGCACAACAATGGGCCTCAGGATCTCATCACGGTATCTCTGTGCATTCAAAATGCCATCAATAAAATGCACCTGTGTTCTTCGTCCATAACAGATGCCTACCCATACCATAACCCCACCGCCACCACGGGCCACTTGATCCACAACATTGACATCAGAAAACCGCTCACCCACACGACGCCACACACGCTGTCTGCCATCTGCCCTGGACAGTGTGAACCGGGATTTATCCGTGAAGAGAACACCTCCAACGTGCCAAACGCCAGCGAATGTGAGCATTTGCCCACTCAAGTCAGTTACGACGACAAACTGGAGTCAGGTCGAGACCCTTTGAGGACGACGAGCATGCAGATGAGTTTCCTGAGATGATTTCTGACAGTTTGTGCAGAAATTCTTTGGTTATGCAAACCGATTGTTCCAGCAGCTGTCCGAGTGGCTGGTCTCAGACGATCTTGGAGGTGAACATGCTGGATGTGGAGGTCCTGGGCTGGTGTGGTTACACGTGGTCTGCGGTTGTGAGGCTGGTTGGATGTACTGCCAAATTCTCTGAAACGCCTTTGGAGACGGCTTATGGTAGAGAAATGAACATTCAATACACGAGCAACAGCTCTGGTTGACATTCCTGCTGTCAGCATGCCAATTGCATGCTCCCTCAAATCTTGCGACATCTGTGGCATTGTGCTGTGTGATAAAACTGCACCTTTCAGAGTGGCCTTTTATTGTGGGCAGTCTAAGGCACACCTGTGCACTAATCATGGTGTCTAATCAGCATCTTGATATGGCACACCTGTGAGGTGGGATGGATTATCTCAGCAAAGAAGTGCTCACTATCACAGATTTAGACTGGTTTGTGAACAATATTTGAGGGAATGGTGATATTGTGTATGTGGAAAAAGTTTTAGATCTTTGAGTTCATCTCATACAAAACGGGAGCAAAACCAAAAGTGTTGTGTTATATTTTTTGTTGAGTGTGTGTGTGTAATGGTTTTAGGAGCCGCGCTGTGCCTGACTCGCAGCTTTGGAACAGATCAGATCCATGTAACTTTCAACACTAATATTTTGGAATGTGTGGGTGTCAGAGTAAGTTTAATACTTTCCTGACATGACTGAATGTTAATTAATTTTACTGGCTCGATATCCAGGTCTGAATGGCATTTTAACACGTATTTTGCGAGCGTTTTTCTGAGTGTGTTCAGTTGCGAATCCCCATTGAAAATGGATAAACATCTGGGAACTTAGTCAGTATTTTGCCCGGTTAGGAGGCGTCAAGTCGCTGTCCATGAAGGGACGTTCAAGTTTAGTGGGCAGCATTGGGAGTGTGGACTCTAGGTCTCATATCAAATCAATTTTATTTATATAGCGCCAAATCACAACAAACAGTTGCCCCAAGGCGCTTTATATTGTAAGGCAAAGCCACACAATAATTACGGAAAAACCCCAACGGTCAAAACGACCCCCTGTGAGCAAGCACTTGGCGACAGTGGGAAGGAAAAACTCCCTTTTAACAGGAAGAAACCTCCAGCAGAACCAGGCTCAGGGAGGGGCAGTCTTCTGCTGGGACTGGTTGGGGCTGAGGGGAGACTCAGGAAAAAGACATGCTGTGGAAGAGAGCAGAGATCAATCACTAATGATTAAATGCAGAGTGGTGCATACAGAGCAAAAACAGAAAGAAACACTCAGTGCATCATGGGAAACCCCCCAGCAGTCTAAGTCTATAGCAGCATAACTAAGGGATGGTTTAGGGTCACCTGATCCAGCCCTATCTATAAGCTTTAGCAAAAAGGAAGGTTTTAAGCCTAATCTTAAAGTAGAGAGGGTGTCTGTCTCCCTGATCCGAATTGGGAGCTGGTTCCACAGGAGAGGAGCCTGAAAGCTGAAGGCTCTGCCTCCCATTCTACTCAAACAAACCCTAGGAACTACAAGTAAGCCTGCAGTCAGAGCGAAGCGCTCTATTGGGGTGATATGGTACTATGAGGTCCCTAAGATAAGATTGGACCTGATTATTCAAAACCTTATAAGTAAGAAGAAGAATTTTAAATTCTATTCTAGAATTAACAGGAAGCCAATGAAGAGAGGCCAATATGGGTGAGATATGCTCTCTCCTTCTAGTCCCTGTCAGTACTCTAACTGCAGCATTTTGAATTAACTGAAGGCTTTTCAGGGAACTTTTAGGACAACCTGATAATAATGAATTACAATAGTCCAGCCTAGAGGAAATAAATGCATGAATTAGTTTTTCAGCATCACTCTGAGACAAGACCTTTCTAATTTTAGAGATATTGCGCAAATGCAAAAAAGCAGTCCTACATATTTGCTTAATATGCGCATTGAAGGACATATCCTGATCAAAAATGACTTCAAGATTTCTTACAGTATTACTAGAGGTCAGGGTAATGCCATCCACCGTAAGGATCTGGTTAGACACCATGTTTCTAAGATTTGTGGAGCCAAGTACAATAACTTCAGTTTTATCTGAGTTTAAAAGCAGAAAATTAGAGGTCATCCATGTCTTTGTCTGAAAGACATTCCTGCAGTTTAACTAATTGGTGTGTGTCCTCTGGCTTCATGGCTAGATAAAGCTGAGTATCATCTGCGTAACAATGAAAATTTAAGCAATGCTGTCTAATAATACTGCCTAAGGGAAGCATATATAAAGTGAATAAAATTGGTCCTAGCACAGAACCTTGTGGAACTCCATAATTAACCTTAGTCTGTAAAGAAGATTCCCCATTTACGTGAACAAATTGTATATATGGGTGATTCTTAAACTACGGGCACTTATGTCCTTTGATCATATTGTATGAAAAACAGAAAAAAGGGGAAATTTCACACTTTTATAGTTATCTTTACAATGAAAGTGTGTTAAGAAATTTGTTCTAGTAGTCTATGATGACTTTTTCACCTTTTTTCAGCATCATTATATGCAAATATTGCCGTTTTGTGCTTGTCCCACACCCAGACTTTTGATCTTCAATGATAAAAATGAATGGTAAAGAAACATTTTTCTAATGTTTTAAAATATCTCTGAAAAAATATCAGTAAAATAATCAAAACATAATTGGGGTATTTAATGTCACAACTGTTGTGATTTTTTTTTTTTTTTTTAAACAAAATGTGGTTGTCCCACACTATTGCCGTAATTTCCACCACAACACTGTAATGTCCCTTTTAAACAGTTTATATGAAAGATTGTTTGGGTAGTTTGTATGGAGATAAACAGTGACATGAGAGCACATGTATATAGCGCCAAATCACAACAAACAGTTGCCCCAAGGCGCTGTATATTGTAAGGCAATGGTGTGGTGGAAATTACGTTTACAAGGCCAATAGTGCCCGTAGTTAAAGAATCACCCATATATAACCTCTTTGGTTGGAGCATAACTACCAAGGCACTTTGTGTTGCTAGTTTTAACAAAAAGTTATGATCATTAATTGAGCCTTTAAAAAACAGGGGTTAAAATACATTTTTTAACCTACTTGCACTGGTGCTAGTATAAAAAAAAATTACTTGCACCAAAAAAAAGTTAATTGCACTGCCAAAAGTCAGTCTTACATCAACCTTAAAACTCCTCCTCTGATGTGTCAGACGCTTCCTCTCTGGGCCCGTAAAGCCCCTTTCACACCGGGGCTGCTCCTAGTTCCGTCATGTGTCGTCATTACGACGCCACGTGGAAGCAACCTAGTGCCGAGACGATGCAGCTCGATGCCACAACAGCGTGAAGGACGCAAAGGACGAAGCAAAACGGGCACCAAAAACTAAATATGTTTAGTTTTTGTTTGCATCCTGTGCTCGGCGCAGAAATTAAACGGTTTCAGCGCAAGTCAGAGCAACAGGACGGTACTCGACGTGACTGGAAGCCACACCCTCACAAGACAACATTACCCGACGCCAATGTATGATTCCTGCGGTCTGTGTTCCATTGTTCATGAAGTATAAATCACGCAGGATTGTTTTTATACCGTGTACACAATGCAGTAAAACTACACACTCAAAAAAAGAGCACAGAAAAAAAAAATGCTCTCATCACACTGTTAAATAAAGGACAAAAAAAGTCCTGCTCACAAACTGATTGCCAGAAACGGGACATGTCCACATTTACTCACTGACCGTTCGTTCGTTCGCACGCACACATCTCACGGTCAGTGGAAGAGCGATAAACTATAACAGAACTCAGAGCGCAGACCTGCAGCTCAGCACAAGAACAAATATAAACTACAAGAGAAATCAAAGTGCACAGTTTGGCTGCAGCCACACTGCGCACTTTGATTTCTCTGTGCAGGGAATCTGCAGGCTGCATTCTCACCACCTCTCTGCCCCCTGCTGCGTGCACCTGACGCAGATATTCCTGCGTCGTCACAACGCCACAGGAAGCAACTTGAAGTAGGTCCGGTGTGGTTATGACAGAGTTTGAGGGAAGAGCGGCAGCAGCGGCAGACTTTTTTTTTTTTTTTTTTTCGGCGCGCGCAAACGAATCCTTACAGCAACTCGCTCCGTGTGTGATAATAATTTATAATTTATTAATTTATATAGCGCCAAATCACGACAGTCGCACCAAGGTGCTTCACATAATTCATAACACAAATTAATCTAAATTCAAAATTAAAAGCAAGAAAAGCACAGTTAAAAGATAAAACATAGTAGAATAAAAAGAAATTACAAAGCAAACACAAACAGATTAAAAAAATTAATGATAAGACAGTCTAAAAAAGTGGGTCTTCAGTCTTGATTTAAAAATCTCCACCGTGTCAGACTGCCGAATAACAGCAGGTAGATCATTCCAAAGAGCCGGACCACGGTAGGAAAAGGCTCTATACCCCACAGACTTTTTGTTCATCCTCGGAACACACAGAAGCCCTGCGAACGCAAAGGCGTCGCAGGTACGTAGGGCTTAACCAAGTCCGCCAAGTAGGAAGGCGCCAGTCCATGAACAGTTTTATAAACCAACAATAAAACTTTAAAATCCAATCTGGCAGAAACCGGTAGCCAATGAAGGGATGCCAGAATGGGAGTAATGTGATCAAACCTTCTACTTTGTGTCAAAATTCTGGCAGCAGCATTCTGCACCAACTTAAGTCCTCGAATGCTAGACTGCGGCAGACCAGAAAATAAAGCATTACAATAATCCAATCTAGAAGAGACAAATGCGTGAATCAGAGTCTCAGCATCAGCCATAGACAGGATGGAGTGAATCTTTGCTATATTTCTCAGATGAAAGAAAGCAGTCCTCGTAATGTCCCTAATGTGGAGGTCAAAGGACAACGTAGGATCAAAGATTACCCCAAGGTTCCTCACTTTGTCAGTATGATGTATAACACATGAACCTAGGCTAAGCGCCAGCTGATCAAATTAGTGCCGATGTCTTGCTGGGCCAAGAACCATCATTTCAGTCTTATCAGAGTTCAAAAGTAGAAAGTTGCTAGACATCCAACTTCTCACTGCTGCAAGACAGTCCTGTAAAGATTTTATGTGGACAGGATTTCCAGCAGCTATCGGCATATACAACTGAGTATCATCAGCATAACAATGAAAAGCAACCCCGAAACGCCGCAAAATGTTCCCAAGGGGTGCCATATACAGGGAAAAAGCAGGGGACCCAGAATGGATCCCTGCGGAACACCGAACGTCATGCCCTTAAAGTCAGAGGTAGTGTCATTGCACAAAACACAATGGGAACGACCAGACAGATAAGACGTCAGCCACACAAGAGCAGTTCCAGTAATCCCGAAACAGTTTTCTAGCCTATCAAGTAGAATATGATGATCAACTGTGTCAAACGCAGCACTGAGATCCAACAACACCAATGCTGTAGTAGTATCCGAGTCCATTGCTCGCAGAAGATCATTAACTACTTTAAGTGCTGTTTCTGTGGAGTGATGTCTTCTAAAAGCAGACTGCAGTGGCTCAAAAAGGTTATTCTCAGTAAGATAGTCCACAAGCTGCCGTGAAACCACCTTTTCCAGAATTTTAGAGCAGAATGATAGATTTGATATCTGCCTATAATTTTTCGATTCACCAGGATCAAGATTAGATTTCTTGAGTAGTGGTTTAACCACTGCAGATTTAAAACAATTTGGAACAGATCCAGAGTTTAAAGAAAGGTTAACAATTTCCAGCACAGTCGGCCCAAGAATGGGCCAAAGATCCTTAAACAATTTTGTTGGTATAGGATCAAATAAACAAGTTGTGCTTCTAGTAGACATCACGAGTTTCATCAGCACACCTTGTGAGATAGTGTTAAATTCTGATAGTGATAGTCATAAAATGCAGGGAAGATGAAGACAACACACTGGAAATTGTTTTTTCCTTATTTATTTCTTTATTGGTTCATTCTACAGGTGCTTATAGTTGATAAAACTTGGATAATGTTACTTGCACCAGTGCTAGTGGAGTATAAAATTACGTGCGCCGCTCGAATAATACATGCACAAACTAGCACATGCACATACTATTTCGAGCCCTGAAAAAAGGAGCATTTTAACATTGAATAAGTGTTTAATAAAATTGTTATATTTAAAATGTTGAAAAAAGGTAGTGATGGGGTGATGATACCTCAAGGAGTGTATTGACACACTACGCAAACTGTCAGCACTGTATTGACACTGTGTTGGTCGCTCAATAGTGACCCCTGCAGTAGTTATAAAATCATTGCAGGTAAATAAAATGAAAATAAGATGGAAAAGCTAATGTGCTGCAAACCCAACATCAGCCTGTGAAATATTTAATCGCCAGTCGTCTATTTAAAATATGATCTCCTCATTGCATAATTTCATGTGCTCAATTTGTGTGTCAAGTTAAGCTGTTCATGAGAAGTTTAAAATTTGCTTAAAACCTTGTGTAAATGCTAAACTGAGTTGGTTTGTAAAATATAGCAAATTTGTCTGTAATAAAATTCAGAGTTAAAAATTTGTAACTTATGTATGGAAATTTAAGTGTTATAGCATACGACATAAAAGACTAAAAATTAGATTCATTTATGCATTTTCTTTGAGGAACAAAGTTTTCTGAAGTGTCTTTACTCCAAGGCGATTTCTCCTCTTACACACCAGTTCCCCTGCCTTAGAAAAAACTCTTTCAGAGGTTGCAGATGAAGATGGTGAGCATAAACATTTCAGTGCGAGTTGATAAAGGTGTGGATGTGTTTTCTGGTTATTCTTCCAGTATTGTAAAGGAGTACAAACATCTAATTGGAAAAATAACAGTAAACAATGCCCAAAGGAGAAAAAGATTTACCTTATTTGGTGTCACAAGATCAAAATTATTCCAGACTGGGGAAACATCTTTGAACGATCCATGAAGTCAGTGGAACAAGGTGAGGGCAAGAAAAAATTCAACAGCATCCTACAAATCCGCAACATGGCGATACAGTTTGTTTCCTTATAAACACAATTTGGCATGGCGCAGTCGAACGACACAGTTCCTGTATCGGTCACATGATTTTTTTCTTAAAGCGATACACGCACCAATATGGGGTTTCACTCTTGTGTGCTCGGCACAGTGCTGACGCACCAGTGTTGTTCATCCCATCACTAGGGGAGGAGTGTTAGTGTTTTATTCTGTAATCATGATCGTCACTGAGTTTTTAAGATGTCTGTTGCAAAGTGTTCTTGTTTTAATGACATCGTGCAAGTTTTATCAGTCCACGGACACTGATCTGTGTATTTGAGCTGAGTTTTGAGGAGAAATCCCTCTCAAAGCCTGGCTATTGCGACAGTTGTCGTAAAGCGGGACTGGTTAGTTGTTGCGGCGACACTATCTCCTGCAAGACGCTAAAGTTAAACGTAGCATGTGGACATCGCAAACTTTTAGAGCTCTTAAGTTTTTAAAAGAAGAATTGTGCAGCATGTCTGTGTCATGCACTGACGTCGGAGAAAGGGAAGATGGCAAGAAAGACAGTTTGAAAAAGTCTGATCGGGACAAGAATCCGTGGCTTCATCAACACACCTGAAAGATAAAAGAAATGGGAAAAGTGAACTGTGCCATCAGGAAACACTTAAAATTTTTGTCTGGAAAATAAACATTTTGCAAACAGGATTTAGAAAAAAAATGTAACTTTTTTTCATTAATCTTAACTTTCTCTTTAATATTTATTTCATTATTTGAAGAGTTTCAGTCAGGTTTTAGAATTAAGCATAGTACAGAAACAGCATTAGTGAAGGTTACAAATGATCTTGTGGCCTCAGACAGTGGCCTCATCTCTGTGCTTGTCCTGTTAGACCTCAGTGCGGCTTTTGATACTGTTGACCATAAAATTTTATTACAGAGATTAGAGCATGCCATAGGTATTAAAGGCACTGCGTTGCAGTGGTTTGAATCATATTTATCTAATAAATTACAATTTGTTCATGTAAATGGGGAGTCTTCACAGACTAAGGTTAATTATGGAGTTCCACAAGGTTCTGTGCTAGGACCAATTTTATTCACTTTATACATGTTTCCCTTAGGCAGTATTATTAGAAAGCATTGCTTAAATTTTCATTGTTACGCAGATGATACCCAGCTTTATCTATCCATGAAGCCAGAGGACACACACCAATTAGTTAAACTGCAGGAATGTCTTTCAGACATAAAGACATGGATGACCTCTAATTTTCTGCTTTTAAATTCAGATAAAACTGAAGTTATTGTACTTGGCCCCACAAATCTTAGAAACATGGTGTCTAACCAGATCCTTACTCTGGATGGCATTACCCTGACCTCTAGTAATACTGTGAGAAATCTTGGAGTCATTTTTGATGGGATATGTCCTTCAACGCGCATATTAAGCAAATATGTAGGACTGCTTTTTTACATTTGCGCAATATCTCTAAAATTAGAAAGGTCTTCTCTCAGAGTGATGCTGAAAAACTAATTCATGCATTTATTTCCTCTAGGCTGGACTATTGTAATTCTAGAATAGAATTTAAAATTCTTATTATTATTTATAAGGTTTTGATTAATCAGGTCCCATCTTATCTTGGGGACCTCTTAGTACCATATCACCCCAATAGAGCACTTCGCTCTCAGACTGCAGGCTTACTTGTAGTTCCTAGGGTTTGTAAGAGTAGAATGGGAGGGAGAGCCTTCAGCTTTCAGGCTCTTCTCCTGTGGAACCAGCTCCCAATTCGGATCAGGGAGACAGACACCCTCTCTACTTTTAAGATTAAGCTAAAAACTTTCCTTTTTGCTAAAGCTTATAGTTAGGGCTGGATCAGGTGACCCTGAACCATCCCTTAGTTATGCTGCTATAGACTTAGACTGCTGGGGGGGTTCCCATGATGCACTGAGTGTTTCTTTCTGTTTTTGCTCTGTATGCACCACTCTGCATTTAATCATTAGTGATTGATCTCTGCTCTCTTCCACAGCATGTCTTTTTCCTGAGTCTCTCCCCTCAGCCCCAACCAGTCCCAGCAGAAGACTGCCCCTCCCTGAGCCTGGTTCTGCTGGAGGTTTCTTCCTGTTAAAAGGGAGTTTTTCCTTCCCACTGTCGCCAAGTGCTTGCTCACAGGGGGTCGTTTTGACCGTTGGGGTTTTTCCGTAATTATTGTATGGATTTTGCCTTACAATATAAAGTGCCTTGGGGCAACTGTTTGTTGTGATTTGGCGCTATATAAATAAAATTGATTTGATTCATTTAAAAGAAAAAAAACAGAAAAGCATAAATAAAGCATCACAAAACACCAGAATGAAAAGGAGCAGAGAGAAGAACAAGTCTTATGTTTTCTGCCCCTTTTTACAATACAATCTTTCAATATCCAACGTCATTATTCGACATCATTTAACAGATTGCATTTCTTTAACTTGTCACATACCACTGACTTATTTCATAATTATGACCATTATTTAATAGATTACATCTCTGACAGGTTACATTTTAAACTTAAGACGTTTTAAACATTATCAGATTACCTTTTTTTGACTTTCTTACAGCCCACTGTTTTATTTCATAGTTTCATACTTACTTAATACATCTAGTTTAATACGTTTTTTAAATAATTTAAGCAACATTAATTCTTTAATTTCTTTGTTGAGATTGTTCCATAATTTTACACCATTTACTGCAATACTCCGTTCCTTTGCTTTGGTTCTAAATCTTGTTGTTTTAAAGACTTCTATTCCTTTCAATTTATAACTACTTACTCTTTTTTTAAACATATTTTGAATGTTTGTTGGTAAAGTATTTTTATTAGCTTGGTACATTGTTTGTAAAAGCCATTGCTGTTTTGCATAAAGTAAAATATTCATTAAATAGTTATGGTTTATTAACATTGTACAATTCATTGATTGTCCCATATTTAACTTACTGTGTAGAAATCTGGGGATCAACATATACAACCTATATACAACCTTTATTTATTTTGCAGAAAAGAGCTTTAAAAGTGATTAGTAACAGTGGTTTTAGAGATCCATCTAATCCATTGTTTATTAAGTATAGGGTACTTAAATTTCATGATTTAGTTGATTTGAAAATATTACAAACGATGTACCAAGTTAATAAAAATACTTTACCAACAAACATTCAAAATATGTTTGAAAAAAGAGTAAGTAGTTATAAATTGAAAGGAATAGAAGTCTTTAAAAAACCAAGATTTAGAACCAAAGTAAAGGAAAGGAGTATTGCAGTAAATGGTGTCAAATTATGGAACAATCTTAATAAAGAAATTAAAGAATTAAGGTCGCTTAAATTATTTAAAAAACATATTAAATTAGATGTATTAAGTAAGTATGAAACTATGAAGTAAGTCAGTGGGCTGCAAGAAAGTAAAAAAAAAAAAAAGTAAACTGTTAATAATGTTTGGAGTGTCTTAAGTTTAAATGTAACCTGTCAGTGATGTAATCTATTAATTAATGGTCATAATTATGAAATGGGTCAGTGGTATGTGACAAGTTAAAGAAATGCAATCTGTTAAATAATGTTGACTATGATGCTGTATATTGAAAGATTGTATTGTTAAAAGGGGCAGAAATCATAAGACTTGTTCTTCTTTCTGCTCCTTTTCATTCTGGTATTGTGGTGCTTTTGTTTTTGCTTTTCTGTTTTTCTTTTAAATGAATGAAATAAATATATATATATAAAAAAAAAAAAAAAAAATCGACTAAATCATGAAATTTAAGTACCCTATACTTAATCAACAATGGATTAGATGGATCTCTAAAACCACTGTTGCTAATCATGTTTAAAGCTCTTTTCTGCAGAATAAATAAAGGTTGTATATGTTGATCCCCAGATTTCTACACAGTAAGTTAAATATGGGACAATCAATGAATTGTACAATATTAATACACCATAACTATTTAATGAATATTTTACTTTATGCAAAACAGCAATGGCTTTCGCTATTTTTCCTTTTATGTAATTTATGTGTGACTTCCATGTAAGATCTTCATTAATCATGACTCCTAAAAATTTCATTTCTTTGTATATCCATTCCATCTATTTGTAATGACACATTTTTTTTCGCTCTCATTTAGTGACAGTCTGTTTATCAAACCAGTGTTTAACTTTTTCCAACTCTATTTATCACTTGTGCTACTTCCTGAATATCTGATCCAGAGTAAAACAGCGTTGTATCATCAGCAAATAAAATGCTGCCAAGCACATTGGATACATTCACAAAATCATTGATATACAAAATAAACAGTTTGGGTCCAAGTACTGATCCTTGTGGTACTCCATAAATAATGTTACACAATTCTGATTTGGTATTATTTATCTGAACAAACTGTTTTCTATTTTCTAAGTAGCTTTTTACCCACTGATGTGCAATACCTCTTATTCCATATTGTTGTAACTTGTGAAGCAATCTTGAGTGGTCTATAACATCAAAAGCCTTTTTCAGGTCGATAAAAATACTTACAAAATAATCCTTATTTTCTATTGTTATTTTCTCTATTAATTCCATAATTGCCATAGCTGTCGAATGTTTTATTCTAAATCCATACTGAGCATTATTTAAAATATGATGTTTTTCAATGAATTCATCCAATCTTGTCACAAAAACTTTTTCCATAATTTTAGAAAACTGTGGAAGCAATGATACTGGCCTGTAATTAGAAAAATTGTGTTTGTCTCCATTTTTATATCATGGGACTACCTTGGCAATTTTCATTTCATCTGGAAAAATCCCTGTTGACAGAGACAGATTACAAATATAAGTAAATGGTTCAATAACAGTTTCTATTATACTTTTTACAGTCATGTCTAAATCTTCATGGTCAGTTGATCTTTTGCTTACAGTTTTTTACAATATTTCTTATTTCATCTTTTTCCACATTGTCCAGGAAAATACTATTGACCGTATTTACAAGTGTATGTAATTTATTTTCTACTATTGGTTTATTTCCCACCACACTTGATCCTACATTTGAAAAATAATCATTAAACCCATTTGCAACTTCTTTTATGTCATATATCTCTTTATTTTCCTTGACAAAGTAATTTGGAAAAGTTGCTTTCGCTCCATCACTTTCAATCACACTTTTTATAATTCCCCATGTTGCCCTCATTATCTTTACTCTTATTTAACTGTTCACTGTAATTTTTTTTTGTTTCCTAATTATTGTTAATAGTTTATTTTTATATTTTTGTATCTGTGTTCTGGTTCCTTTGTTTGCATTTTTAAAAAGCACCTGTATAGTTTTTCTTTGCACAAGCATTTTTTATTCCCTTTGTCAGCCATGGTTTATTTACTCTTTTCTTACTAATTTCTTTTAATTTACAGTTTTTATTATATGATTTCATCAATATTTTCATAAATGAGTTGTATGCTACATTAACATCACTGACAAACTTCTTCCCACTTTTGATTTTTAAGGTCATATTTTAATGCCTCTAAGGCTTTTACTGACTTATCCCTTAAAGTTTATAACAGTTTTTTCTTGTACCTATTTTTATATTTAAATATTGAGGAAAAATTGGTAAATGATCGCTAACATCTCAATCAATCAATCAATCATTTTTTTTTATATAGCGCCAAATCACAACAAACAGTTGCCCCAAGGCGCTTTATATTGTAAGGCAAGGCCATACAATAATTATGTAAAACCCCAACGGTCAAAACGACCCCCTGTGAGCAAGCACTTGGCTACAGTGGGAAGGAAAAACTCCCTTTTAACAGGAAGAAACCTCCAGCAGAACCAGGCTCAGGGAGGGGCAGTCTTCTGCTGGGACTGGTTGGCGCTGAGGGAGGGAACCAGGAAAAAGACATGCTGTGGAGGGGAGCAGAGATCGATCACTAATGATTAAATGCAGAGTGGTGCATACAGAGCAAAAAGAGAAAGAAACAGTGCCTCATGGGAACCCCCCAGCAGTCTACGTCTATAGCAGCATAACTAAGGGATGGTTCAGGGTCACCTGATCCAGCCCTAACTATAAGCTTTAGCAAAAAGGAAAGTTTTAAGCCTAATCTTAAAAGTAGAGAGGGTGTCTGTCTCCCTGATCTGAATTGGGAGCTGGTTCCACAGGAGAGGAGCCTGAAAGCTGAAGGCTCTGCCTCCCATTCTACTCTTACAAACCCTAGGAACTACAAGTAAGCCTGCAGTCTGAGAGCGAAGCGCTCTATTGGGGTGATATGGTACTACGAGGTCCCTAAGATAAGATGGGACCTGATTATTCAAAACCTTATAAGTAAGAAGAAGAATTTTAAATTCTATTCTAGAATTAACAGGAAGCCAATGAAGAGAGGCCAATATGGGTGAGATATGCTCTCTCCTTCTAGTCCCCGTCAGTACTCTAGCTGCAGCATTTTGAATTAACTGAAGGCTTTTTAGGGAACTTTTAGGACAACCTGATAATAATGAATTATAATAGTCCAGCCTAGAGGAAATAAATGCATGAATTAATTTTTCAGCATCACTCTGAGACAAGACCTTTCTGATTTTAGAGATATTGCGTAAATGCAAAAAAGCAGTCCTACATATTTGTTTAATATGCGCTTTGAATGACATATCCTGATCAAAAATGACTCCAAGATTTCTCACAGTATTACTAGAGGTCAGGGTAATGCCATCCACAGTAAGGATCTGGTTAGACACCATGTTTCTAAGATTTGTGGGGCCAAGTACAATAACTTCAGTTTTATCTGAGTTTAAAAGCAGGAAATTAGAGGTCATCCATGTCTTTATGTCTGTAAGACAATCCTGCAGTTTAGCTAATTGGTGTGTGTCCTCTGGCTTCATGGATAGATAAAGCTGGGTATCATCTGCGTAACAATGAAATTTAAGCAATACCGTCTAATAATACTGCCTAAGGGAAGCATGTATAAAGTGAATAAAATTGGTCCTAGCACAGAACCTTGTGGAACTCCATAATTAACTTTAGTCTGTGAAGAAGATTCCCCATTTACATGAACAAATTGTAATCTATTAGACAAATATGATTCAAACCACCGCAGCGCAGTGCCTTTAATACCTATGGCATGCTCTAATCTCTGTAATAAAATTTTATGGTCAACAGTATCAAAAGCAGCACTGAGGTCTAACAGAACAAGCACAGAGATGAGTCCACTGTCCGAGGCCATAAGAAGATCATTTGTAACCTTCACTAATGCTGTTTCTGTACTATGATGAATTCTAAAACCTGACTGAAACTCTTCAAATAGACCATTCCTCTGCAGATGATCAGTTAGCTGTTTTACAACTACCCTTTCAAGAATTTTTGATAGAAAAGGAAGGTTGGAGATTGGCCTATAATTAGCTAAGATAGCTGGGTCAAGTGATGGCTTTTTAAGTAATGGCTTAATTACTGCCACCTTAAAAGCCTGTGGTACATAGCCAACTAACAAAGATAGATTGATCATATTTAAGATCGAAGCATTAAATAATGGTAGGGCTTCCTTGAGCAGCCTGGTAGGAATGGGGTCTAATAAACATGTTGATGGTTTGGATGAAGTAACTAATGAAAATAACTCAGACAGAACAATCGGAGAGAAAGAGTCTAACCAAATACCGGCATCACTTAAAGCAGCCAAAGATAACGATACGTCTTTGGGATGGTTATGAGTAATTTTTTCTCTAATAGTTAAAATTTTGTTAGCAAAGAAAGTCATGAAGTCATTACTAGTTAAAGTTAATGGAATACTCAGCTCAATAGAGCTCTGACTCTTTGTCAGCCTGGCTACAGTGCTGAAAAGAAACCTGGGGTTGTTCTTATTTTCTTCAATTAGTGATGAGTAGAAAGATGTCCTAGCTTTACGGAGGGCTTTTTTATAGAGCAACAGACTCTTTTTCCAGGCTAAGTGAAGATCTTCTAAGTTAGTGAGACGCCATTTCCTCTCCAACTTACGGGTTATCTGCTTTAAGCTACGAGTTTGTGAGTTATACCACGGAGTCAGGCACTTCTGATTTAAAGCTCTCTTTTTTAGAGGAGCTACAGCATCCAAAGTTGTCTTCAATGAGGATGTAAAACTATTGACGAGATACTCTATCTCACTTACAGAGTTTAGGTAGCTACTCTGCACTGTGTTGGTATATGGCATTAGAGAACATAAAGAAGGAATCATATCCTTAAACCTAGTTACAGCGCTTTCTGAAAGACTTCTAGTGCATTTAATCATTAGTGATTGATCTCTGCTCTCTTCCACAGCATGTCTTTTTCCTGAGTCTCTCCCCTCAGCCCCAACCAGTCCCAGCAGAAGACTGCCCCTCCCTGAGCCTGGTTCTGCTGGAGGTTTCTTCCTGTTAAAAGGGAGTTTTTCCTTCCCACTGTCGCCAAGTGCTTGCTCACAGGGGGTCGTTTTGACCGTTGGGGTTTTTCCGTAATTATTGTATGGATTTTGCCTTACAATATAAAGTGCCTTGGGGCAACTGTTTGTTGTGATTTGGCGCTATATAAATAAAATTGATTTGATTCATTTAAAAGAAAAAAAACAGAAAAGCATAAATAAAGCATCACAAAACACCAGAATGAAAAGGAGCAGAGAGAAGAACAAGTCTTATGTTTTCTGCCCCTTTTTACAATACAATCTTTCAATATCCAACGTCATTATTCGACATCATTTAACAGATTGCATTTCTTTAACTTGTCACATACCACTGACTTATTTCATAATTATGACCATTATTTAATAGATTACATCTCTGACAGGTTACATTTTAAACTTAAGACGTTTTAAACATTATCAGATTACCTTTTTTTGACTTTCTTACAGCCCACTGTTTTATTTCATAGTTTCATACTTACTTAATACATCTAGTTTAATACGTTTTTTAAATAATTTAAGCAACATTAATTCTTTAATTTCTTTGTTGAGATTGTTCCATAATTTTACACCATTTACTGCAATACTCCGTTCCTTTGCTTTGGTTCTAAATCTTGTTGTTTTAAAGACTTCTATTCCTTTCAATTTATAACTACTTACTCTTTTTTAAACATATTTTGAATGTTTGTTGGTAAAGTATTTTTATTAGCTTGGTACATTGTTTGTAAAAGCCATTGCTGTTTTGCATAAAGTAAAATATTCATTAAATAGTTATGGTTTATTAACATTGTACAATTCATTGATTGTCCCATATTTAACTTACTGTGTAGAAATCTGGGGATCAACATATACAACCTATATACAACCTTTATTTATTTTGCAGAAAAGAGCTTTAAAAGTGATTAGTAACAGTGGTTTTAGAGATCCATCTAATCCATTGTTTATTAAGTATAGGGTACTTAAATTTCATGATTTAGTTGATTTGAAAATATTACAAACGATGTACCAAGTTAATAAAAATACTTTACCAACAAACATTCAAAATATGTTTGAAAAAAGAGTAAGTAGTTATAAATTGAAAGGAATAGAAGTCTTTAAAAAACCAAGATTTAGAACCAAAGTAAAGGAAAGGAGTATTGCAGTAAATGGTGTCAAATTATGGAACAATCTTAATAAAGAAATTAAAGAATTAAGGTCGCTTAAATTATTTAAAAAACATATTAAATTAGATGTATTAAGTAAGTATGAAACTATGAAGTAAGTCAGTGGGCTGCAAAAAAGTAAAAAAAAAAAAAAGTAAACTGTTAATAATGTTTGGAGTGTCTTAAGTTTAAATGTAACCTGTCAGTGATGTAATCTATTAATTAATGGTCATAATTATGAAATGGGTCAGTGGTATGTGACAAGTTAAAGAAATGCAATCTGTTAAATAATGTTGACTATGATGCTGTATATTGAAAGATTGTATTGTTAAAAGGGGCAGAAATCATAAGACTTGTTCTTCTTTCTGCTCCTTTTCATTCTGGTATTGTGGTGCTTTTGTTTTTGCTTTTCTGTTTTTCTTTTAAATGAATGAAATAAATATATATATATTAAAAAAAAAAAAAAAAATCGACTAAATCATGAAATTTAAGTACCCTATACTTAATCAACAATGGATTAGATGGATCTCTAAAACCACTGTTGCTAATCATGTTTAAAGCTCTTTTCTGCAGAATAAATAAAGGTTGTATATGTTGATCCCCAGATTTCTACACAGTAAGTTAAATATGGGACAATCAATGAATTGTACAATATTAATACACCATAACTATTTAATGAATATTTTACTTTATGCAAAACAGCAATGGCTTTCGCTATTTTTCCTTTTATGTAATTTATGTGTGACTTCCATGTAAGATCTTCATTAATCATGACTCCTAAAAATTTCATTTCTTTGTATATCCATTCCATCTATTTGTAATGACACATTTTTTTTCGCTCTCATTTAGTGACAGTCTGTTTATCAAACCAGTGTTTAACTTTTTCCAACTCTATTTATCACTTGTGCTACTTCCTGAATATCTGATCCAGAGTAAAACAGCGTTGTATCATCAGCAAATAAAATGCTGCCAAGCACATTGGATACATTCACAAAATCATTGATATACAAAATAAACAGTTTGGGTCCAAGTACTGATCCTTGTGGTACTCCATAAATAATGTTACACAATTCTGATTTGGTATTATTTATCTGAACAAACTGTTTTCTATTTTCTAAGTAGCTTTTTACCCACTGATGTGCAATACCTCTTATTCCATATTGTTGTAACTTGTGAAGCAATCTTGAGTGGTCTATAACATCAAAAGCCTTTTTCAGGTCGATAAAAATACTTACAAAATAATCCTTATTTTCTATTGTTGTTTTCTCTATTAATTCCATAATTGCCATAGCTGTCGAATGTTTTATTCTAAATCCATACTGAGCATTATTTAAAATATGATGTTTTTCAATGAATTCATCCAATCTTGTCACAAAAACTTTTTCCATAATTTTAGAAAACTGTGGAAGCAATGATACTGGCCTGTAATTAGAAAAATTGTGTTTGTCTCCATTTTTATATCATGGGACTACCTTGGCAATTTTCATTTCATCTGGAAAAATCCCTGTTGACAGAGACAGATTACAAATATAAGTAAATGGTTCAATAACAGTTTCTATTATACTTTTTACAGTCATGTCTAAATCTTCATGGTCAGTTGATCTTTTGCTTACAGTTTTTTACAATATTTCTTATTTCATCTTTTTCCACATTGTCCAGGAAAATACTATTGACCGTATTTACAAGTGTATGTAATTTATTTTCTACTATTGGTTTATTTCCCACCACACTTGATCCTACATTTGAAAAATAATCATTAAACCCATTTGCAACTTCTTTTATGTCATATATCTCTTTATTTTCCTTGACAAAGTAATTTGGAAAAGTTGCTTTCGCTCCATCACTTTCAATCACACTTTTTATAATTCCCCATGTTGCCCTCATTATCTTTACTCTTATTTAACTGTTCACTGTAATTTTTTTTTGTTTCCTAATTATTGTTAATAGTTTATTTTTATATTTTTGTATCTGTGTTCTGGTTCCTTTGTTTGCATTTTTAAAAGCACCTGTATAGTTTTTCTTTGCACAAGCATTTTTTATTCCCTTTGTCAGCCATGGTTTATTTACTCTTTTCTTACTAATTTCTTTTAATTTACAGTTTTTATTATATGATTTCATCAATATTTTCATAAATGAGTTGTATGCTACATTAACATCACTGACAAACTTCTTCCCACTTTTGATTTTTAAGGTCATATTTTAATGCCTCTAAGGCTTTTACTGACTTATCTCTTAAAGTTTATAACAGTTTTTTCTTGTACCTATTTTTATATTTAAATATTGAGGAAAAATTGGTAAATGATCGCTAACATCTCAATCAATCAATCAATCATTTTTTTTTATATAGCGCCAAATCACAACAAACAGTTGCCCCAAGGCGCTTTATATTGTAAGGCAAGGCCATACAATAATTATGTAAAACCCCAACGGTCAAAACGACCCCCTGTGAGCAAGCACTTGGCTACAGTGGGAAGGAAAAACTCCCTTTTAACAGGAAGAAACCTCCAGCAGAACCAGGCTCAGGGAGGGGCAGTCTTCTGCTGGGACTGGTTGGCGCTGAGGGAGGGAACCAGGAAAAAGACATGCTGTGGAGGGGAGCAGAGATCGATCACTAATGATTAAATGCAGAGTGGTGCATACAGAGCAAAAAGAGAAAGAAACAGTGCCTCATGGGAACCCCCCAGCAGTCTACGTCTATAGCAGCATAACTAAGGGATGGTTCAGGGTCACCTGATCCAGCCCTAACTATAAGCTTTAGCAAAAAGGAAAGTTTTAAGCCTAATCTTAAAAGTAGAGAGGGTGTCTGTCTCCCTGATCTGAATTGGGAGCTGGTTCCACAGGAGAGGAGCCTGAAAGCTGAAGGCTCTGCCTCCCATTCTACTCTTACAAACCCTAGGAACTACAAGTAAGCCTGCAGTCTGAGAGTGAAGCGCTCTATTGGGGTGATATGGTACTACGAGGTCCCTAAGATAAGATGGGACCTGATTATTCAAAACCTTATAAGTAAGAAGAAGAATTTTAAATTCTATTCTAGAATTAACAGGAAGCCAATGAAGAGAGGCCAATATGGGTGAGATATGCTCTCTCCTTCTAGTCCCCGTCAGTACTCTAGCTGCAGCATTTTGAATTAACTGAAGGCTTTTTAGGGAACTTTTAGGACAACCTGATAATAATGAATTATAATAGTCCAGCCTAGAGGAAATAAATGCATGAATTAATTTTTCAGCATCACTCTGAGACAAGACCTTTCTGATTTTAGAGATATTGCGTAAATGCAAAAAAGCAGTCCTACATATTTGTTTAATATGCGCTTTGAATGACATATCCTGATCAAAAATGACTCCAAGATTTCTCACAGTATTACTAGAGGTCAGGGTAATGCCATCCACAGTAAGGATCTGGTTAGACACCATGTTTCTAAGATTTGTGGGGCCAAGTACAATAACTTCAGTTTTATCTGAGTTTAAAAGCAGGAAATTAGAGGTCATCCATGTCTTTATGTCTGTAAGACAATCCTGCAGTTTAGCTAATTGGTGTGTGTCCTCTGGCTTCATGGATAGATAAAGCTGGGTATCATCTGCGTAACAATGAAAATTTAAGCAATACCGTCTAATAATACTGCCTAAGGGAAGCATGTATAAAGTGAATAAAATTGGTCCTAGCACAGAACCTTGTGGAACTCCATAATTAACTTTAGTCTGTGAAGAAGATTCCCCATTTACATGAACAAATTGTAATCTATTAGACAAATATGATTCAAACCACCGCAGCGCAGTGCCTTTAATACCTATGGCATGCTCTAATCTCTGTAATAAAATTTTATGGTCAACAGTATCAAAAGCAGCACTGAGGTCTAACAGAACAAGCACAGAGATGAGTCCACTGTCCGAGGCCATAAGAAGATCATTTGTAACCTTCACTAATGCTGTTTCTGTACTATGATGAATTCTAAAACCTGACTGAAACTCTTCAAATAGACCATTCCTCTGCAGATGATCAGTTAGCTGTTTTACAACTACCCTTTCAAGAATTTTTGATAGAAAAGGAAGGTTGGAGATTGGCCTATAATTAGCTAAGATAGCTGGGTCAAGTGATGGCTTTTTAAGTAATGGCTTAATTACTGCCACCTTAAAAGCCTGTGGTACATAGCCAACTAACAAAGATAGATTGATCATATTTAAGATCGAAGCATTAAATAATGGTAGGGCTTCCTTGAGCAGCCTGGTAGGAATGGGGTCTAATAAACATGTTGATGGTTTGGATGAAGTAACTAATGAAAATAACTCAGACAGAACAATCGGAGAGAAAGAGTCTAACCAAATACCGGCATCACTGAAAGCAGCCAAAGATAACGATACGTCTTTGGGATGGTTATGAGTAATTTTTTCTCTAATAGTTAAAATTTTGTTAGCAAAGAAAGTCATGAAGTCATTACTAGTTAAAGTTAATGGAATACTCAGCTCAATAGAGCTCTGACTCTTTGTCAGCCTGGCTACAGTGCTGAAAAGAAACCTGGGGTTGTTCTTATTTTCTTCAATTAGTGATGAGTAGAAAGATGTCCTAGCTTTACGGAGGGCTTTTTTATAGAGCAACAGACTCTTTTTCCAGGCTAAGTGAAGATCTTCTAAGTTAGTGAGACGCCATTTCCTCTCCAACTTACGGGTTATCTGCTTTAAGCTACGAGTTTGTGAGTTATACCACGGAGTCAGGCACTTCTGATTTAAAGCTCTCTTTTTTAGAGGAGCTACAGCATCCAAAGTTGTCTTCAATGAGGATGTAAAACTATTGACGAGATACTCTATCTCACTTACAGAGTTTAGGTAGCTACTCTGCACTGTGTTGGTATATGGCATTAGAGAACATAAAGAAGGAATCATATCCTTAAACCTAGTTACAGCGCTTTCTGAAAGACTTCTAGTGTAATGAAACTTATTCCCCACTGCTGGGTAGTCCATCAGAGTAAATGTAAATGTTATTAAGAAATGATCAGACAGAAGGGAGTTTTCAGGGAATACTGTTAAGTCTTCTATTTCCATACCATAAGTCAGAACAAGATCTAAGATATGATTAAAGTGGTGGGTGGACTCATTTACTTTTTGAGCAACGCCAATAGAGTCTAATAATAGATTAAATGCAGTGTTGAGGCTGTCATTCTCAGCATCTGTGTGGATGTTAAAATCGCCCACTATAATTATCTTATCTGAGCTAAGCACTAAGTCAGACAAAAGGTCTGAAAATTCACAGAGAAACTCACAGTAACGACCAGGTGGACGATAGATAATAACAAATAAAACTGGTTTTTGGGACTTCCAATTTGGATGGACAAGACTAAGAGACAAGCTTTCAAATGAATTAAAGCTCTGTCTAGGTTTTTGATTAATTAATAAGCTGGAATGGAAGATTGCTGCTAATCCTCCGCCCCGGCCCGTGCTACGAGCATTCTGACAGTTAGTGTGACTCGGGGGTGTTGACTCATTTAAACTAACATATTCATCCTGCTGTAACCAGGTTTCTGTAAGGCAGAATAAATCAATATGTTGATCAATTATTATATCATTTACCAACAGGGACTTAGAAGAGAGAGACCTAATGTTTAATAGACCACATTTAACTGTTTTAGTCTGTGGTGCAGTTGAAGGTGCTATATTATTTTTTTCTTTTTGAATTTTTATGCTTAAATAGATTTTTGCTGGTTATTGGTAGTCTGGGAGCAGGCACCGTCTCTACGGAGATGGGGTAATGAGGGGATGGCAGGGGGAGAGAAGCTGCAGAGAGGTGTGTAAGACTACAACTCTGCTTCCTGGTCCCAACCCTGGATAGTCACGGTTTGGAGGATTTAAGAAAATTGGCCAGATTTCTAGAAATGAGAGCTGCTCCATCCAAAGTGGGATGGATGCCGTCTCTCCTAACAAGACCAGGTTTTCCCCAGAAGCTTTGCCAATTATCTGTGAAGCCCACCTCATTTTTTGGACACCACTCAGACAGCCAGCAATTCAAGGAGAACATGCGGCTAAACATGTCACTCCCGGTCTGATTGGGGAGGGGCCCAGAGAAAACTACAGAGTCCGACATTGTTTTTGCAAAGTTACACACCGATTTAATGTTAATTTTAGTGACCTCCGTTTGGCGTAACCGGGTGTCATTACTGCCGACGTGAATTACAATCTTACCAAATTTACGCTTAGCCTTAGCCAGCAGTTTCAAATTTCCTTCAATGTCGCCTGCTCTGGCCCCCGGAAGATAATTGACTATGGTTGCTGGTGTCGCTAACTTCACATTTCGCAAAACAGAGTCGCCAATAACCAGAGTTTGATCCTCGGCGGGTGTGTCGTCGAGTGGGGAAAAACGGTTAGAGATGTGAACGGGTTGGCGGTGTACACAGGGCTTCTGTTTTGAACTACGCTTCCTCCTCACAGTCACCCAGCCGGCCTGCTTTCCCGGCTGCTCGGGATCTGCCAGGGGTGTAACTAACGGCGGCTAAGCTACCTTGGTCCGCACCGACTACAGGGGCCTGGCTAGCTGTAGAATTTTCCACGGTGCGGAGCCGAGTCTCCAATTCGCCCAGCCTGGCCTCCAAAGCTATGAATAAGCTACACTTATTACAAGTACCGTTACTGCTAAAGGAGGCCGAGGAATAACTAAACATTTCACACCCAGAGCAGAAAAGTGCGGGAGAGACAGGAGAGGACAAAGTGAATAATGTGTAAATAATTTAGAGGTGATTCAGCAGAAGGAGTGCTTTAGTTAAGGCACGTAAAGATTACACTGGGAAACAAATCGTAATCTAGATAACTAGATCAATCTAACTGCGCAGATTAAACAGCTAACAGATACAGCAAAACACCGCTGTGCTCCGGAACAGGAAGTGATACAATACCGCAGTGAGAGCCAACCACCAGTAGAGGCAAGCAAGGTCAGTAAAACATCTGTCATCAAGATCCCATTCTTGATCATTTCATCTGTTCTATTTGTAAATATATTGTCGATTACCTTTGCACTTTGCGATGTAATTCTGGTTGGTTTTGTTATCAAGGGGAATAACCCCAAACTATACATTGAATTCACAAAATCACTTATTCTTTGGCAACTGGAGCTTTCTATGTTAATGTTAAACTTTCTTTCATTGGAAACAAAGACTTGCTTTCAGGTATTTACATGACTTTACACAATGTAAATGAGTTTTTATTAATGTAGAATTTTCATGGGAAAAAAGACACTGTGGCTTTGAGTGGATTTACAGGAATTTACACAAGAATGTGACTTTTTTACTATAAGGTATGTTATTGATATTTTACCATGATTTTCAAAATATTCTTCAAGCTTTAGCTGTAGTTTTTGAAATGCTTAAACAGTCTTTTCAGTTTTCATGAATTTCATGTAGTTTAATTGTTCTGAGTTAATGTATTATTTGGTTTACAATTAAAAGGAAAATTGTTCCAGGTCCTACTTCCACATTATATTCTGTTATTTGAACATGATCAATGAGTGTTCAAATGAAAGGCTGAATACGGGATCATATGTACTAATTTTGAGATTTTTTTTTTTTTGTTTGTTTTTGTTTCAGGAGATGCTGAAAATGTATCAGTAGATAAAAAAAAATAAAATAATTTGGTTTCTGGGATCCCATGGGCCATGAGACCTCACCTCCTGGGGCCTATGCCCCCCAGACCCCTGCAAATTTTCCTCAGATTTCACAATTTTCATTTCACAGGCCTGTAAATGAGGCTAAACTTTCGCTGTTCATGTTTTACATTTGATATTGTTTGCAGTCTTGACCCTGTGTGTAAAATACTGGCTAATGTGATATTAATGGTATTGATCTTTAAGTGTGAGGTGAATTAAATTAGAGGGAGCTGACTGACCGCCAGTGAACCTGCCTGTAAAATAAAGATATGGTCAATAAACTGTTATAACATTTGACAAAATACGTATGTTGATTTGAGGTGAAATTTCCCAAAATCATTTGCAAAAAGAGCAAAACAAATTAAGTTGTCTAAAGCATAGAAAACGTTTTTGTGCACTTGATTTTGTTATGATAAAACACATCAGGCTTAACCACATTGAATTTTTAAGATTTTCACTGCACAGGGCAAGGTTCGTTTGTTGCATTACATTTCCAAGCTTCATGGTAGAGAGGAACATCTTTGTTTTTGAAGAAGGTTCTTTTATGTTCTGCTGGTAATCCAACAGACAAAATTTGCAGCCCTTTCACCATCAAATCAAACACTTCACAAGTGGTTTAATGGTTCAGATAAATGGGAAAAACTCTGAAAACTGTGAATAAACATTGAATTTGATATCAAAGACAACTGAAGTCAGATAAGTTTTAAAGACTGTCAATTTAATCCTGTAGTATTCATGTTGCTAATTTATTTTAACTGAAATTCATTAGTATTAAAAATCACAAGAAACTGAATCATGCGGAACAATGCTAACAGAAGTTACTAGTATTCCAAGAATTCATCATTGGCAGAAAAAGGAAAATATGAACATATACTGTAGTTAACTTTTCCTACATATAAAATTTTCTAAGCAGATTTATTTGGATGTCTTATTTCGTTATTATATATTGGGTTATACAAGGTCTGTTAGCTGTCACCTCCGTGTTGGAAACCACTCGTAAGATTCAGGCGGCTTTTGATGGCTTTCAGTTGAGTGAGTATCCGAGAAATTGTTTAACAGCTGGGCATTTTCCAACTTGTCCTGTAAGGCTTTTTCTGTGCCGCCGCGCGAATCCGTCCGCACGTCTTTCATTACAAAATCTCCATTAACAGTGGAATGTCCGGATAAACTGCTGATCCCGACCGCTTCTGAAACTTCTGTGCTCTCTCGACGTCCTGGATCAACAGAGCTTTAAATTTGGAAGTTTTCAGCTTGAAACAGGCGTTCGACGGCGTCTCGGCCGTCCTTAAAGCGATAGTAACACTCCTTAATCTCTCATCAGCTGGTAAAATTTTCACCTAAAACCATGTGAACTTCTCGAATGGTGTCTACTTGGATGTCTCAGTTTCTGAAAAAATTTTGATCAAGCAAAGCGTCAGTCTCTCAGCAAGTTCTCAGACAAAGGAATTCCGACGGGAGGGGTGGACCAGTGCTCACTCAGAGCCTGCCCACAGGCGAATGACGCAACCGACAGGCGTGAAAAAACTCACGCATGCGCATGAGGGTTCAAGCTTGGCTGACGTAATCGCACGTGATTCAAATCCATATAGTTTTTGAAAAAAAAATAAAAAGGTCCATTACTTTTCTAACAGACCTTGTAGTGCCGGTGAAAAATTGGTATCACAGTGTACAACTTTTTTTGCAGTCAGAGATACACTTTTTTATTTAGAAAAATCACAGATAAAGTGCTTTTTCTAATTAAGAATTGTCTGTCCAAAATTACCCAGAATGCACCAAAATCTTTTTTTTTTATTTCTCCGGGACCCCCCAGTACAATTCACGCCTGCGTAGCTTGGATTGTGTAGCTTCACAGCACAAACTGTCCACAGCCAAAAAATGTTAAGTCAGAAATTTTTTTTATCACCAGCACCATTGTACACACACACGCACACACACACAAAAGCTGCAGCACCCGGAGAGAACCCACACAAACAGGGGGAGAACATGCAAACTCCACACAGAAAGGCCACAGGTGGGAATCGATCCCATGACCTTCTTGCTGTGAGGCAACAGTGTGAACCACAAATCCACTATGCTGCCCTAAGTAGAGCCCGACCGATATATTGTCAGGCCGATATTGTCGGCCATCTTGGTACTCCTCATAGAAGATGTGCGATGATGTGCGCAATGTGAGTGTCCAATCGGAATTGGTTCTCCATCACATGGTTTTCCGAAATCCAATCGTAGGGCAGATTTACCTCGTGATATGACAAAGATCATTTTCAGGAGGGATATCTTACTAGTTGGCCCGTTTGAAGCCCCCTAACTGCTCCAATTGCATTTTTGCATTTATTGAACTTGAAAATTCTTCTGTTATAAAGTTAATCAATATGAGGACAAAGCTTCAGCTTTTAGCTCATACCTTTTTTGTTAAGGGTCCAGAAAAGAACATTTTATTCATTAAAAAAATAAATAAGAATATCCGCTGATTTATCGATTATCGGCATTTTTTTCATTCAAATATCGGCATTGGCCTCAAAAAAATCCATATCGGTCGGGCTCAAGCCCTAAGTAGTAGTAATACATTTGTAAAGCATTTTGAATAAAGGAAAAAAAAACTCAGCAAAGTGCTGAACATAACGGCAAATGAACATGAAACAAAGATCCCCATATCCTAAAATAAAAAAAAAACAGAATGAAACACAGCAAGAAAAAAATGAAAGAAGATGAAAAACCTTTAAACTAATTGCAGTCGACAGAAAATATCTTTTAAAAATAGCATTAAAGTCACATTTCAAATGCCAACAGGCAGCCTGTTCCACAAGATAATACCACAGGGAAAAAAAAGGCTCTGAAGCCTGCTGACTTTTTAACCCTTGAGACACAGAGCAAGTCTGCATCCAAGGACCACAGGGCACGAGGAGGCACATAAGGCTGAACAAGTTCAGCAAGCTAGTTGAGTTCATGACCGTTTCGATCCTGAAATGTGTAACAAAATCTTGACATCTCGGCCTCGAGTCGGTGAAGGGAAGCCAGAATATCTGTGATCAAACCTCCTGGTTTTGATCAAAACTCGAGCAACAGTAATTCTGTACCATCTGTAGACATCCAACACTATTTTATACCAGTCCAGAAAATAAAACACTGCAATAGTCAGTTGTGGAAGACAAGGACGTGAATTAGAATTTGTGAAATTTAAAACGAATACTGATGTACATTTCCACTTTTTTAGTTCCATCAGTGCAATAACTTGTATTGTTTCTGTACAGACTTGCAGCCATTGTTGGTGATTAAAGAAGAAACTCTCACTGAACACCAGGAATGGAATCTGAGTGTTGACCAGGAGGACATTAAAGGAGAGAAGCTGTGGATAAGTCAGCAGGGAGAGCAGCTTCAGCAGCTGGAGGAGGCAGATCTCACCAAGTTTGGTTTCACTGCCGTCCCTGTGAAGAGTGAAAATGATGATGAAAAACCAGAGTCATCACAGCTTCATCAAAGTCGAAGTGATGAGAGCACAGAGGCTGAGCCTGTAGCCAGGAGCTCATCTGTACACAGAACACTAACAGCAGAAGCTGATGGAGAGGACGATGGAGGACCACAACCAGCCAGCACCTCAGGTCCAAACAGTCATTTACATCCAGATACCAGTGGCAGGAGTTCAGACAGTTCTGGAACTGAGACTGATGACAGTGATGACTGGAAACAGACCAGAGAACTTCAGTCAAGTTTGAATTGTCAGAAAAATACCAATATTGTTGGTTCAGGCAACACTGATGAGAAACAATTTAAAGGCTCTAAATATGAAAAAGCATCTGGTCACATGAACAACTCAGAGCAACAAAAGGAGAGACAAGCAAGCGGAAAACCATTTAGCTGTTCTGATATGAGTAAAGGACAGAAACAGAAGATCACTCTCAACAAAGACATTAGAATTCATACAGGGCAAAAAGCAATTGTCTGTTCTGAGTGTGGTCAAAGATTTCGACAAAGGGGCACCCTGAACACACACATGATAATTCATACAGGACAAAAAGCATTTGTCTGTTCTGAGTGTGGTCAAAGGTTTGGAGAAAAGGGCACCCTGAAAAAACACATGATAATTCATACAGGGCAAAAAGCATTTGTCTGCTCTGAGTGTGGTCGAAGGTTTGGACAAAAGAGCACACTGAACAGTCACATGATGATTCATACAGGACAAAAAGCATTTGGCTGTTCCAAGTGTGGTCGAAGATTTGGACAAAAGAGCATCCTGAACAGACACATGATAATTCATACCGGACAAAAAGCATTTGTCTGTTCTGAGTGTGGTCGAAGATTTGGACTAAAGGGCACACTGAACAGACACAGAATAATTCATACAGGTCAAAAAGCATTTGTCTGTTCTGAATGTGGTCGAAGATTTGGACTAAAGGGCTCCCTGAACAGACACAGGATAATTCATACAGGTCAAAAAGCATTTGTCTGTTCTGAGTGTGGTCGAAGATTTGGACAAAAGGATACCCTGAACAGACACAGGATAATTCATACAGGTCAAAAAGCCTTTGTCTGTTCCGAGTGTGGTCAAAGGTTTGGAGAAAAGGGCACCCTGAAAAAACACATGATAATTCATACAGGGCAAAAAGCATTTGTCTGCTCTGAGTGTGGTCGAAGGTTTGGACAAAAGAGCACACTGAACAGTCACATGATGATTCATACAGGACAAAAAGCATTTGGCTGTTCCGAGTGTGGTCGAAGATTTGGACAAAAGAGCACCCTGAACAGACACAGGATAATTCATACAGGGCAAAAAGCATTTGTCTGTTCTGAGTGTGGTCATAGGTTTAGACAAAAGGGCCACCTGAAAAGACACATGATAATTCATACGGAAACAAGAACCACAAAAAGAATCTTCTAAAAAAAATAAATCGCATTAAAAGAAAATACAATGTTGAAGACAAACTGCTAGGTGGAAGGCTGGCTGAACATCAAGCCTTAGTAAAAGCTTTCGCAGCACAAATTAGGAATAAAGACAAGAAAATACAAGCAAAACAGATAAACAAACTATTTGCAACAAACCCCAGACTAGTGTACAGAAAGCTGGCAAATGACACAATAGAAGTACAACAACCAACTGAGAGAAAGGAAATTGAAACATTTTGGAGACCACTCTTTGAAGACCCAAAACAACACCAAGAGGCTAAATGGATTGAAAAAATACAACAGAAAAACAAAGACAAACAACAAATGCCAGCAATTGTAATCAATGAAGAAGAGATCAGAAAGAAAATGAGTGAATACAGTAACTTCAAGGCACCTGGCATCGACAAAATCCCAAATTTTTGGCTGAAAAGACTGGCAGCATTACACCAACATTATGCTGTGGCTTTCACAAAAATATTGAACGGAGAAGAGGACACACCAGACTGGCTAACGACAGGGAACACAAGCCTAATTCCAAAGACCAAGGATACACAGCTTCCCAACAAATACAGACCCATCTGCTGCCTAACAACAACATACAAATGGCTAACAGGAATCATAACTGATGCCATTTATGAACATCTTGACAATGGTGGCTACCTGGAAAATGAACAGAAAGGATGTTCCAAAAGAAGATTAGGAGCTAAAGACCAGTTACTGACAGACAAAGCTATCCTGGAGGACTGCAAAACAAGGCAGAGGAACCTCAGCATGGCTTGGATTGATTACAAAAAGGCATTTGACAGTGTACCACACTCCTGGATCTTGAGGTGCTTAGAACTCTACAACATCAATGAGAAAATAAGAACTTTCCTGAGAGCACAAATGAACAAGTGGAACACCACCATCACCCTCAATCACACAGAGGGACAAATAACAATCCCAGACGTACGAGTTCAGAGAGGGATACTTCAAGGAGACAGCCTTTCACCTCTCTTATTCTGCTTAATCATGGACCCGCTCAGCAAGATCCTGAAGGAGCAAGACATCGGATATGACTTAAGTAAAGACAAAGGAAAGGAAAACCAAAAACTTGTGAACCATCTGTTGTTCATGGACGATTTGAAAATCTATGCCAACACAAAAAACGGACTCAACTCGTGGAAACTGCCCATAAGTTCTCAAAAGACATTGGCATGGAATTTGGACTGGATAAATGCTCAAAATGCACAATGACAAAAGGAAAAAAGACAAAAACCGAAAACATACAATTGGATGAAGGGAGCTACATTGAAGACCTGGCTGCAGACTCCACATACAAATACTTGGGAATTGAACAAAGTAATTCAATCGAACACAAGAAAATGAGAACAAAAACAACAAAAGAATACCTAAACCGCTTAAAAAAGATCTGCAAAACACAGCTGACACCAAAAAATCAAATCACAGCCATAAACCAGTTTGCAATACCAGTGGTGACCTATGGGTTTGGCATAGTGAACTGGCCACAATGTGAGCTTAATAAATTGGACACAAAAACCAGAAAAATGCTCACCCTCCACAAAATCACATACAGAAATCAGTGCATGGACAGAATATACCTACCTCGCAGAGAAGGTGGTATGGGTCTTACTGAAATCAACCAGGCCTACAGAGCATCGATAATAAGTATTGGACAGTACTTAAACAGCTCTGAAGAAGAAATCATAAAAACGGTCACACAACATCACAAAGCCATAACTGAACGGACCTCAATCACTAAACTGGCAAAAAACTTTGGCGGAGAACTTCTACAAGAGAAAAAGCAACAGTCTCATGCCTGCAACAAAACTTGCAATACAAACCAGAGAACAATACTGCAAAAGAGAAGGAAAACACCGAGTGGAAAGATGGAAACAACACAAAAGAGCCGGACGTTTCCAAGAAGAACTCGAAAAGGAATACATCGACAAAGTTGGATCAATGCAGTGGCTAAAAAAATGGAAAACTTGGTTTTGATGGAGAAAGAATTCTGATTGGAGCACAAGATCAGGGACTTCTAACTAATGGCAGGGATCTCACAAAATGATAAATGCCGATTCTGTCATACAGCTGTTGAGAGTGTAAACCATCTAACATCAGCATGCCAGATCCTCATGGCAGATGGGCATTATACATCCAGACATAAGATCTGTCAATATCTCCACTGGAAGATCTGCAAGGAACTGGAGATGGAAGTCAAAGAACATGTCTGGGAGCACGAGCCAACACCAGTCTCATCCAACGAAAAAATAACGATCTTCTACGACAAAGAGATCCCAGCAGGAAGACACATTGAAGGAGGTGCAATCAAACCTGATATTGTCATCTGGAACAAACAAGAGAAAACAGCCAAAATCATTGATGTGACAGTCCCCAATGATTACGGCCTGAATCGAGCTGAAAGGGGAAAGATCTCGAAATACCAAGACCTGAAAAATGACCTATGAACAACATGGTCATTGAAAGACATCGATATCATCCCAGTTGTGGTGGGAGCAACAGACCTGGTGAAGAAGAACCTGAAGAAATACCTTGAGGCAATCCCCGGTCACCCAAGTGCACATGAGGTGCAGCTGTCTGCAATTAAGGGAACAGTCACCATCTTGAAGAGAGCCCTCGGATACAATGCCAGATCTGGTTAGGATAACTATAGAGCCTAGGGTGCAACTTTAGACCCCAGGTTTGGGGCCCATTGCATTCTACTAAAAAGACAAAGATAAATGAAAAACCAAAAGACAAAAAGTATTTGTCTGTTCCAAGTGTGGTCGAAGATTTGGACTAAAGAGCAACCTGAACAAACACATGATAATTCATACAGGGCTTTTCGAAAACCATATTCGAGGATTACAGAGTAGTTTGATCTGTTCAGCGAAGAGTTTCCAGCATCTCCAGCTAACTACCTTCTGGCATCGACAAAATCCCAAATTTTTGGCTGAAAAGACTGACAGCATTGCAACACCACTATGTCATGGCTTTTACTAAAATAGTGAGCGGAGAAGAGGACACACCAGACTGGCTAACGACTGGGAACACAAGCCTACTTCCAAAGACCAAGGAAGCACACCTTCCCAACAAGTACAGACCCATCTGCCTAATAACAACATACAATTGGCTGACAGGAATCATAGCTGATGCCATTTATGAACATCTGGACACTGGTGGCAACCTGGAAAATGAACAGAAAGGTTGTTCCAGAAAAGATTAGGAGCTAAAGATCAGTTACTGATAGACAAAGCTATTATCCTTGGACTGCAAAAAAAAAAAAGAAAAAAAAAGGAGAAACCTCAGCATACCTTGGATTGATTACAAAAAGGCATTTGACAGCATGCCACACTCCTGGATCATGAGGTGCTTAGAACTCTGCAACATTGAGGAAATAACATCTTTCCTGAGAGCACAAATGAACAAGTGGAACACCACCATCACCCTCAATCACACAGAGGAACAAATAACAATCCCAGACATACGAGTTCAGAGAGGGATATTTCAGGGAGACAGACTCTCACCAGTTTTGTTCTGTTAGACCCGCTCAGCAAGATCCTGAAGGAGCATGACATCGAGTATGACTTAAATAGAGGCAGACGAAGGAAAAATCTAAAACTTGTGAACTATCTGCTTTTCGTGGATGATTTGAAAATCTATGCCCATGCAAAACAGGGACTCAGTCAGTTTGTGGAAACTGTCCATAAGTTCTTCAAAGACATTGGTATGGAATTTGGACTAGATAAATGCTCAAAATGCACAATCACAAAATGTAAAAAGACAAAAACAAAACATCCAGTTGGATGAAGGGAGCTACATTGAAGATCTGGCTGTAGACTCCATATACAAATACTTGGGAATTGAACAAAATACTTCGAGCACAAGAAAATGAGAATGAAAACAACACAAGAATATCTAAACCGCTTAAAAAAGATCTGCAAAACAGTTGACACCAAAGAACAAGATCACAGCCATAAACCAGTTTGCAATACCAGTGGTGACCTATGGGTTTGGCATAGTAGACTGGCCACAGTGTGAGCTTAATAAGTTGGACACAAAAACCAGGAAGATGCACACCCTCCAAAGTCACATACAGAAATCAGTGCATGGACAGAATATATCTCCCTCGCAGAGAAAGCGGTCTGGGTCTCACTGAAATCAACCAGGCCTACAGAGCATCGATAATAAGTATTGGACAGTACTTAAAGAGCTCTGAAGAAGAAATCGTGCAAAAGATCGCACATCACGAGACGACCTTACCTGAACAATCAATCAATCAATCAATTTTTTTATATAGCGCCAAATCACAACAAACAGTTGCCCCAAGGCGCTTTATATTGTAAGGCAACAGACCTCAGTCACTAAACTGGTGAACTTCTACAAGAGAGAGAAAGCAATAATCTGACATCTGCAGCAAAAAATGCAGATTATATGAAGGGTGAATCTTGCAGCTGCTGAATTTGGCAGTACAGGCTCATATCTGGTACTAAATAGAGGGAGGAAAAGTGAACTCTTGCAATATAATTAGTTGTGAGGCAATAATCTGCTCCTTATTATTGTTAAGAGAACTTTTCTTTCTTAATAACAAGGAGTCACAGTCACTTTTTTTTGAGTGACTGTGACTTAAAGTTGTCTTATTTACTGTTAAACAATACACAGTAGCTTGCATGATATGTTTGGCTGGATTTAAACATTGTTTATTCCTGGTTTATGACCTGATTAAATTTCTTTGTTAAATTAGGTTTTCAGATGCCAAAAAAATAAATGTATTTGATCTTTGTATTTTTTTAATCACTCTTTTAGATTTACTGTTACTGTATTTTGCAATTGGTGCAAATGACTTACTTACATTCTGACACATTTCTCACATTTATAGTGCAAATATAGAATATAAGTGATCAGATGGAAAGTATAGATCTATTTGTTGTTATGGTTTTAAAAATGTTAATAACCGGGGGCGCAACGCACGGGGTTGATGACGGGCAAAAAACAGTCTACCCACTTCAAAAATGTAGACTACACCACTGAGCATAACCTGGAGGACGACCATTGGCCATTTGACATGGGTCAATCCATGACTTGGTATGTTAGTGGTCAGCATCATGGCTGTCCACAAACATAATTAATTAATCCATCTTTAGTATTTTTCTTAGCACAAACTCAAACAGTCCAGATATTTTCAACAATTTTCCTGTTGGAACACCCAACTGTGCCCAAGTTTGAACCATCTGGATCGGTGGTTCCCAACCTTTTTTCCTTTGGAAACCCTGCTTGGGATGTAAGCCCCTCTCCGGGGTGCAACATAAAGACTGACTGACTGAAGATATTGAGACTTCTGATCTGCTACTGCTGAATGGACTCCGTGATCTTGGTCCAGGCTGTAAGAATTATTTCCGATGTATTCATATACATAACTCCTTTTGTGTAGCTGTTTCATTGTGGTCTTCAGTGGCACTCTGACAGATGTTATGCAGGCCTAAACTCTGCAGGACAATTCATGTAATAATTCTTAAGCCCTTCTGGGTAACATTGTCAGTAGAACTATTTCTGATAAGTGGTTTGTAGTCTACATTCGTATCTAATGATCTAGAGAGAAACTGACCAAAGGGGCCTATGTAAACTACCATGTGCACAGGACAGAAAAAACTGACTGTATTTGGTAATTACATATACCTTGTTAAAAAAGCAGTTTTGAAAAGGCCCACGGTATGACCACGTCTCACCTGGCTGTGATAGTTACTCTACAGAGGTGGAGATGGACCGGTTGTCTGCCAGGGTGGTTGCCATCCAGGAATATGGTTCCATAGTGTGGTGGATGCAGCTTATCCCCCCCAGACCTGACACTGCTGACCCAATCTGAAAGGTATCCATCAGTATTTTTGGCCATGTTTGACAGTTTGCACATCAGTGATCCACCAATGAAGTTGTGCAGAGGTCATGTTTTCACCCATGTTTGTTTGTTTGTTTGTTACACAATTTTTCATATATCTTTATGAAATTTTTACAAGAGATTCATTTCCCAATAGACAAGGACTAATTTGATTTTCAAGGTCAAAGGTTAAAGTCAGGAAAAATCCCAATCCTTTAACATTGAACAAATTTTCAAAAATTTATATCTCTGTCAAAAGAGATCGAATTTTACATATTTGCAAAATGCAAAGCTTGCACTGTGCACAATTTCTCCAGTCACAGCCACAGAAGCCTGTAGCTTCTTTTGGGTTGTCTGGGTGTCTTGGTGGCTTTCCTCAATCTTCTTGCTCAGTCACTCAGTTTTTGAGAACTGTCTACTCCACACAGATTTACCACAGAGTGTCATACTGTTTGTATTTCTTCATAATTGATGTAAATAAAGTCCAAGACATATTCAGTGGCAGATTCACCATCAGAGAGCCTCGACCACAAAAGACTCCAAGCAGAGCAGTGCTCTCTATTGTTTCTTCATTGTCAAAAATCCTTTGGATCAGAAGGACAGCAAAAATTATGCAGCACTGTGTCAAGGATTTTATATAGTTCATGCTTATATTATCATTTATTTCCTTTTATGACTACGTGTAAAACTTGTTTGTCTGCATTCTTCATGATTGAGCAAACTGTTTTTTTTATTATGCAGAAATGCCTTATCCCGTTTTGACAAGCCACAAGGCTCATGTTGCAAGAATGGAAGGTTCCAGCCGCTTTATCTCCCCCATGCAGACATGACTCATGTGTAACCTCTCCCTGACTGTCCCTCTTTGTTTTTTCTCATGTTGAACTAAATAAAAAGCCGAGGCAGAGGAGGAGACTTTAGGAGAGCTTTGGAGCTGAGCACGTACAAGCTGCTACTGCCCGCTCCTACTCTCATCCTCTGCGCAGAGCATAAAATATATTTGCATCTCTCTGACTGGTTTCTTTACCGTGTCTGTGCCTCTCATTTCTTTAAAACAGGGTGCAGACCCAACAGTTTTTCCTGGCGCCCAACGTGGGGCTTCGACAGATCTTCTCGAGCGAACGGAGGGAGACGCACCGCTGACAGCACGCACTGAAGAAAGTCCTGAGGAGTGAATTCTCCATCGGGCCTGTGACCATAGACGTCCACCTCCGCTCGCTGTAGTAGATTGACGACGCCTCCGAACCAAATGAGAGGCGCAACAAATTAATGTAAGTAATTACTACCTGCCTGTGAGGATAAAATACGTTAACGTGAGCAATAAAGTGCGGGGGAGGGAGTTAGAGTCTCCGGTCCTGCCGGCACATTTGGTGGAGGGGTTCGAGTCCCCATCCGGCTAAGAAATACAGGAGGAGTAAAAATAAAATTCAGGAGAAGCAGTTAGACGCGAATTAATTGAATATTCCAAAAGTGAAACTAAGTGTGTTTGTGGTATGAATGTGAGGGAATGGGACTGTGAGTGACTGAAGCGCGGACAGCTTGATATCCCATTTTATCAGGGGACAAAAGTGAAGCTGTCGTCTGTGAAGTAGGTCATTTTAAGTCCATACGCACCACACTCACATATTCCCAACGAGTCTGCAAAGAGGGGGATTCCATGGAAGGTCCGCCCCACGGGGTAGAAGCTTGACCTGAACTTTGCAGAGTGAAGGGGAATAGGTGAACAATATGGGAAACACATGCACAGAAAATAAGACCTGTTTCAGGGCGACAAAAAATACATGCACAAACGCAATCCGGAAAATCTGAAGTACATAACTAAATGGAAAAAGAAATATGGCTTTTCAAGTAAATTGGTTGTGCCAGATTGCGAAGGTATGGTGTTAATAACAAATTAAAATAATTACGGCAGCAGCAGCAAATAAAAAGGGTAACAGGAAAGTAAGAAAAGAAGGAGAAAGAGTGTGCAAAAGTATGGCTCAGTGAAGCACAGATGAGAGTAGAGGCCATAAAGAGGAAAAAAGACGAGAAAGGAAAATCAGAGGGGAAGTAATGTTTGTAAAACCTGAAGACAATGAGAAGGCCGTGAGAGGCCATGATGTAAATCCACCCCTGCAGCCACAAAATCAGGCTGCAGCAAGACAAGCGGCGCCAACAGTGGCTCCAACTACGGCTCCACCACTGGTAAAAGACCCGATTTTTGACCCTAATTATCCCCAGGGGAGTTCTGAAGGCCCGTCATATGACCCAATAAGCCCACTGTATCTAAATCCATTTTTGGATAATCAGAGGGTGGAATTTTCAACTGTATTGACCCCGCCTGCGGCACCAAATTCTTTAACGCCCGAAAAATACAATTTGAGAGACAGGGCTATGATTAAGCCGCCTGTAAAATACGGTTTCAATATATCCCCAGATCAGTTTCATCACTCCAATGATCCAGGTCGCAAACCCAAATATAGCTCAAGGACAGCCGCCATTCCTTCATGTGTTCCATCCGTGGACACCAGAAGAGGCAGCAAAGGCCGTGTCTGGCCTACCAGACCCACAAGCTGATGTGGAAGAGTGGGTAAAAGGAATTGAACCGGTTATTGCAGAATTACTGGAAGCAGGAGTCATCAGGGAATGTTTAGATGCATCCTGTAACACTCCAATATATCCTGTGACAAAAAGCAGACAATCAGAATTGGCGAATGGTACAAGACCTACGTGCAGTAAATGCTGCAGTAGAAACTAGCGCCCCTCTGGTCCCAGACCCACATACGCTGCTAAATAGATTAAGTCCTGGAAACATGTACTTCTCTCATTGACATCAGTAATGCATTTTTCTCAGTACCTGTACATCCAGACTCTCAATTTTGGTTTGCTTTTACATTCAAAGGGAAAAGATACACATATACAACACTCCCTAAAAGTTTTGCTGACAGTCTGACCATTTTTACACAAGCAATAAATTGTTGCTTATCTTCATTTACTCCACCAGAAGATTCACAAATCTTGGTGTATGTAGATGACATTTTGGTGGCAGGAAAGACAAAAGACAGCTGTACAAAATGTACCATGATGCTTTTGCAACATTTGGCAGAAACAGGAAGTAAAATTAAAAAGCAGAAGCTGCAGTTCGTGCAACCACAAGTGACTTATTTAGGCCACATCCTGTCAGCTGAGGGGAAACGAATACAAGATGATCGAAAGCACGCTATTCTCAAAGCGCCTAAACCGTCGACAAAAAGGAAATGATGACTTTCTTAGGTATCTGTAATTATTGCAGAGCCTGGATTCCATGTTATGCAGAGAAGGTGCAGAAATTGCAGGATTTAATACATTCTATACCAATGGCTATGACTGACAAAATACAGTGGAATAAAGAAGCTGAAGAACACTTTACAGTTCTTAAACAAGAACTTGTGAGTTCCACAGTATTATCTCTGCCCAATTATGCCAAGCCATTCACTCTTATGGTGGACACAAAACAGGGATTCATGTGTGCAGTCTTGCTACAAATACCAAATACTGTTATTGAAGCAAAACAGATTGATCATTTTAAATCAGCCCAAGCTGCAGAACTCATTGCATTAACCAGAGCTTGTATCTTGGCTAAAGGACAGAAACTGACAGTCTATACAGATAGTCAATATGCATTTTCAACAATTTGGCTCTTTGCAAAACAATGGCAACAAAGAGGTATGATAACCTCTACAGGGAAACCAGTGACACTTGCATTTGCTAGAAGCAGTGACATTACCATCACACCTGGCATTATGTAAATGCGCAGCCCACACCAGAGGCACAGATTTGTCTCCAGAGGAAACTGTCTCGCAGACAAAATAGCAAAAGAAGTAGCACCTGGTGTTGTGAAAGTGTAGGAACACGGACCCACAACAGGGGGCGCAAATGAACGGACAATGGAGTAAGTCAAAATAACAACGCTTTACTGTTGTGAATGTGCACAACGAATACAACCAATCACGGAAATGGACAACAGTCAATTCACAAAAGTGTCGTGTGGGCAGGCTCGAAGATAGGAGACGCCTCTCCAAGGTAAGACCGGAACCACACGGCTTCCTCCGCCACAGGACCCCGGGAATACTGGAGCCGCCAAGTCCCGAACTCCCAGGTGGCCACTGCCTCCACGTGTCGGACCTGGTACTGCTGGCGAGGAACAAAGAACAGTTAAATGGGGGCGCGTTTGCACCCTGGACTCCGAACAGCAGGGAAGTTACCTCCACCTCTCGTTGGAACAGTAATCCACAAACTAAGCACAAATCCAAAAGGATACACTCCGTCAGCTTTGATACGTTACCTCTCAGGTAGAAACGATATCTCAGCAAATGAGGTGGAGATGCCGTCCTGCTGATATACCCCACTGATGATTGCTGTCAGCTGTCTCAGGTGATGGGTGACAGCTGTCACCTTGGCTGCTCCAGTGAGGCGGCGGCGCCCTCTGGTGCCTGGAGCCCGCACTCCAGGCAGGGCGCCCTCTGGTGGTGGTGGGCCAGCAGTACCTCCTCTTCAGCGGCCCACACAACACCTGGTCGATTATGGCACTTCTTCTATTTACACAGCTCAGACAGACAATGAACCATTAATAGACTCTGACCTTTTACTGGATATGCAAAAACAAGCACCAACACAGGAACAAAATCTGTGGTTGAAAAATGGGGCAACCCCAAAGGACTTTATTGTGTACATAACAAACCCATCCTACCCAAAAGCTTATTCAAAGCAGCTGCAATTGCGACACATGGGTCAACACATGTGTCGACAGGGGCCGGTACATATGGTAGACCAACACTTACAAATGGCAAATGGCACAATAAACACAAGATTAAGGAAATGTATGGAAGAGACAAAACGAACCTGGATTGAATATTTGGACCTAGTAAAATTGTATATGAGAATAACACCAACACCATCAGGTTTAACACCATTTGAGATATTTTATGGACGACCATATTGTCTACCAATTTTTGACATGGATACTAAAACAGCAGATGAGGAACAAACATTAGCAGATTTTATGAAAAAGACATTAACACAGAGATAATTCAAACACATTTACTGCCGAATAATTCTGATCTTCCACAGGACGGCCTTCCAGTACTCCAACCAGGAGACTGGGTGTTCATCAGAGTGATTAAGAGGAAGAACTGGTCCAGTCCTCGTTGGGAAGGTCCATACCAAGTGCTGTTAACAACACCAACTGCAGTAAAGATAGCAGAGAGATCAACGTGGATACATCTAAGACACTGTAAGATACAGCGTGTGTTGGCTGCCTCCACAGTGTAAGGGGAAGTCTGGCTACAAAGGGAGTCTATTTAATTAGCAATAGATTGTCTCAACGCCAGTGAAGCACTATTAGGTGAGGTTGGTAAACAGCACTGTATCCTAGCAATCATGACTGAACTACAGCAGACCCTGGAGCGGCGTGCTCAGCGCTGCCGTTGCCGGACTGTTGGTAGGGCAGCCGGTTGCGCTGTGACCTTAGTGTGTTTTGTGCTCCTCGGATTTTTGGCCTGGTGGTTGACCCAAGAATTGAAGCTCACTGTGGACCGAGCCAGAGAACAACGGAAGCAATGTCAGAAGAGGTTTATTCATAATGTGAATGAGACAGATGGACACCCTCATATATACCATACTAATTCGTGGTACAGATATGTTCATTTATTGGCCATGGAATTACATGTTACTAATTGGTATGTTTGTTCGCATATGCCTATATCCTCAACACACCCAGCTCTGACGGCTAAACCATACTCTGCTAGGGTGACAGAATGTCTTATACAGATGCATAATCAAACTGTATTTCAGGGACAACAGTTCTAGCTAATTTGACAAGACGTAATACCACTTGTTTCAATGCAACCACTTTTATGATAGGGACTCCAACAGACGATGTACAAGTGTGCCCAAGTGCTGCTCCATTGACTAGACTGAAGGGAAACGCAAAAATATCACCACATGTTAAATTGTTATCACAACGGCCATTCCCGATTTGCTTTTACGGGACAGGGAATAAAACTGTAGGTAAAATCAGGAAACGTCTGTGTACCCAAAGGTTATGTTTGATCAAATGATTTAAGCCTAACCAAAATATATTTTGAGAATGATACTTATTTTCATCGCATTGGACGTGGATGTAATTATACAGGCTCCTGTCCATGGGGAACGGATGAATCGTGTGCTTATGTTAGTAAGTTTTTGCTACCACCTATAAATGGTACTCCGGTGTATGATGACATCTATTGGCTTTGTGGTTCCAGGCTGTACATGAGTCTCCCACCAAATTGGGGTGGTGTGTGTGCACCTACCCAGGTGACTGACCATACATATGTGGTAGTGCCAAGGACCTCCACAGAGAAGAATGGCAGCACCAGACGGAGGAGATTGATATACCCAGATGTGTTGCCACATGATCACATGTGGGGCTCGGATGTACCAGAGGACCAGAAATTGTGGTCTGTAGGAGATAAAATAGCACATTCACTGTTCCCCTGGATAGGAGTGGTAAAAAAATTAATTAATGATTGAAACTCTGAATTATCGATTGGGTCTGTTCATGAATGTAACTGAGAAAATAGTAGCAGCTCAAAATACTGAAATAGATGCTTTACGTACCATGGTGATGCAAAATCGCATGGTTTCTTCTAAACACTGTTCATAATTCATCCTTGTGGATCTATGAAATAATAAATTTTAGTAAAAAAAAAATGGATTTCATTAAGACGAAATTCATGCAAATGTTTTCATTTGGATTCATATTCGGTTGATTTTTTTTAAACACTGTTCTCCGATCGTCTTCACAAAATTATGATTTTTGTTGAAAACAAATATTGTGTTTGGAAAACAATAAAATTCACAAAACTGGTGAATTTGGTTTTGTTTGAAGTTCTGTTCTTCCCTGTTGAATTTTGAATGCCAACTTTTGGTCACGAAAAACCATGAAATTCACCCGCAGTTGTACAAGTTCCCAAATTGCATGAGGGGGGAAAAAAAAAAAAATCACAAGATGGCATTCAAGGAATTTTAAGTAGTCATTGAATTTTTGGAGGAGAATCTCAACTTCCAGCAAAAATATTTCCAGCAAATTTCTGTCCTCTGATCCAGTCGACACACTGCTGTCAACATTTCAGCTGCTACTTCAGGTTTCATTCAAAAGTCTAGTTACACAATAGTTACATTCTGATGTCCGCTCGTAGGCTAAAGCCTAGACCTACCAGACCACAGCTGTCTAGTCTTTACTAGCTGATGTTCAGTCTCTTGAAAACCAGATGATGAGCTGAGAACCAGACTAACCACCAGATCAGCTGTGCTATTATTTTGTCTTAAACCTGGTCCTGGGACAGTCCTCTGGATTCGGCTCTGCAGCTGCACACACTCAGTGCACTGTGGCGACCGCAAGCCCACCTCACAGACACACAGAGGAGGAGGTGTCTGCATGGACGTGGACAACAGATGGTGTTTTGGACATTCAGGTCGTCGAAAAACACTGTTCTGACATCAAACTGTTGATGGGGACGTGCTGACTGTTTGACCTACCAAGACAGATCAGCACCGTGTGTCTGCTGTCTGTGGATGGATCTTGTGACTGCACCAGGGACACTGTAGGATGTCCTCAGCAGACATGAGACTGCCCACACTGATGCTGCCTTCGTCCTGGCTGGTGATGATGAAGGATATCGTGTCCTACAGATCAGTCGTCTGCAGACGTCACCGTCCGTGGAGACGCGTGTGTCTGCAGAGGCTTCAATCCACAGTGTCCTCAATCTAATTGTTGTCTGTCCTCTGACAGCCAGCTAACGTCTTTGCCAACATCAAGCCTCTGAAGACTGTTGTCTTTTGCCCACAGGTTTGTTGATGTTTCAAGGAAAGTGTGAAAATGAAACATCCAAAAACAAAGTCATTAACATATTTTCAGCTTCAAACTACCGTCATGTGATTTTTCCCATGTCATTGATTTTCCATTTGTTCATATCTGTTTATCATTTCTTCAGTATGAGTTTTAAATGCCAACAACATTTGACTCACAGCAGAAACAACTTCAGGCCTTGTTTTGTTTTTAAGAAATAAATGAATCAAATATCATGTAACTGAGACCAAAATAATGATGGACAGCAGTGAAGACAAACTGGTCTTCTGCAAAGTTCTAGTGACACCTAGTGGCCAAGAAGACAAACGGCAGCTTCATTGTGGGAAATAATGAAAAAACTCAGCTCTCAGTCGGAAAATTTCCTTGAATTTTAAGAGGTTGAAAAGTAATCATGTTTTAATAAATGACTTGGAGTCACGTTAAATCTTTGTGAGTGTTAAATTACAGTGTCATCTGCATAAAAGGTGTGATTTACATGTGATGCTCCTACAGCAAGTCTGTTTATACAAACTAACAATTTATGGGTTTAAAACTGAGCCCTGAGGGATGCCCTTTGAAATACTCAACAAGCCCAATTTGAGATCTTCCACCTGGACACACTAAAATTTGTTTAAACATCTGGGATTAGGTTAATTCTGGATCACTTAAAATATAAATTCATTTAAAACATTCGTTCATCACTCATCTTCAACCGCTTTTCCGGGTTCAGGTCGCGGGGGCAACAGCTCCAGCAGGGGACCCCAGACTTCCCTTTCCTGTGCCACCTTGACCACCTCTGACTGGAGGATTCTGAGGCGTTCCCAGACCAGTGTGGAGATATAATCTCTCCACCTAGTCCTGGGTCTTCCCCAGGGTCTCCTCCCAGATGGATGTGCCTGGAACACCTCCCTTAGGAGGCGTCCATGATGCATCCTTACCAGATGCCCGAACCACCTCAGCTGGCTCCTTTCAACATGAAGGAGCAGCGACTCTACTCCGAGCTCCCCCTGGATAACCGAAATATAAAACAAGCAAACAAAAAAAATTGCGGTTCATTTTGCACAAACATCGTTTATAAAATCTGCTGCCTTTGAGCATTTCACCAAAATAAAATAAATTGCTGGAACAACAAAATGTTCTTCCAGAATCCAAATGAGTGTAAATGATTAATCTTGATTCTAATCACATCAGATTGACCCTTGAATATGTTTATGTTTGATCCAGTTCCTCCACGTGAGAGAGACACAATCCAGAATTCTATTTGTGAATGGCAGCAGACCCACCTGCATCGTGGGTCTAGAGGGGGTTTAGGGGGTGCATAACCACCCCATCCCCCCAACCTGAATGTAGATCCGTCCCTGGCCTGGAGTCACGAGATGAAGCTCCTAAAGAGCTGCTCCATAGTGCTGACTTATCAAATCAGATTGACTCAAAAACACAATGGATCATCTGGACCAGTAGAAGAACCGGCTGGAGCCCTTCAATACCACAAAGTCTTCAAGAAGAACCAGCTGGAACCCTTCAATACCACAAAGTCTTCAAGAAGAACCGGCTGCAGCAGCTCTGCCTCTGGACTAAACCCCATCACTGGGACACAGGACCATGTCCCGGTCCAGCTCAACAAGTGTGGATGTGATTATGGACAACAAAAACCCTTCAGATAGACCCCCATCACACATACTACGAATGAGGCTGAATGAAAAATCAACCCACATTCAGGAGGTGTCAAAGTGCATTCGGAAAACGTCGGACAGCAGGATCAGAGCAGTCGACAGAGTCAGGCCCATTTGTACGGCTGCCTCTAATGTTTTGCACATGTTCAAAACCCTGGTGGCCCAGTGGAGGTGGAACAACTATCAAATGACAGTCGGAGTGCCGTCTGACTGCAGTCTAATCAGTCGGACGGCATGAAAACATCATTGGTGACATCCTGATCCAGGGTTGCCAACTCTCACTTATCTGGTGTGACAGTCACACTTTCATCATTAATTTCACACACAAGCAAGAAATGTCTCGCCAAAATAAAATTATCTCCCGTTAATTTTCTGTTAATGACGAGACCAGACCACAGCACATCGTTTCTGAATGAAAGGAGTTTCAGGTGCACACACAAAACAGCTGTTAACATCTGCTGACAGCGTTCTGACTGCAGGATTCTCTGATCATTGATTGGCTGAAAAACGTGCACCTGATACATCACCTGCATGTTAAGAGTTCAGAGAGAATTCGAGCAAAGCTTCGAAGCTTGTTTCTGAGTCGGTCACTGTTTGGATGACAAGGTGAGCCGATAAAAAGCTGAACAATTTACTAGTGAATGCAAACTTTTTTTTTCATTAGGGTTACTGCACACGGCACCAGCCACAGCCAGGGTCACTGTCACATCTAGAACTGGATTAGTTACTAGTGTAGGTTAGTTTAAAAGACTGTGATCTCATCACAGGACCACAGGGACAGAAACATGACCACACACACAAAAGATGCCACTTCTACATCACTGTCACAAATAATCCTCTTCATAAAGTCTTCTTCTATGATGTCATAGAGTGTGTGTGGTCCTTTGAATAGTGAGGATGGAGAGTGTGTTGAAGACAGGGGGAAGATTTTTGGTGTTTGTCTGTGTCCAAAAAGATAAAAAGAAAATCACTCCTGTTAGAGCAGCATTCTAGAATAATGTTTAAAATGGAAATAAAGAACTAAAGGCAGTCCAACAGCTTTTATTAATATATTTTCTCACAGCAGCTCAGATCTGAAATTAATACATAAATCAACATTTTATATTTTAATGTGTTTCTATTTTCATCACAATTAAAATGACTTGTTACAGATTAAATTGTTCCAAACTGAAATAAGGTTAAATATTATTAGCACTAATATGGGCGGCACATATGACAAATTATCTTTGAGATATGATCAATATTGTACTTACGATACATCATAACCAACTATTGATTAGTGCACTGTTCAATATCAGAGCAAAATATGTTTTAAAATGGGATTGTAATGGAAATACAGATACAGTGAGTTGAAATTTGAAAAGTTTTTTTTTTGAAGTGATCAAATCTCACGATGGAAATGAAAGAAATATGGTGAAAAAGATCATCAGCTGCCACAACAGTTACTTTGAGCATCACACACGAAACCAAATAATAAACTTAATGAGCAGCAAAATGATGTCAGTGATGGTGAAAGATATCAGACAAGCAAAGTGTTTTTTTTTTTTCTCCATGATTTTTGACTTCAGTCCAGATATCAGCCACACTGACCAGTTATCAGTGGAGATCTCCTGTGGAACCAGCTCCCAATTCGGATCAGGGAGACAGACACCCTCTCTACTTTTAATATTAGGCTTAAAACTTTCCTTTTTGCTAAAGCTTATAGTTAGGGCTGGGTCAGGTGACCCTGAACCATCCCTTAGTTATGCTGCTATAGACTTAGACTGCTGGGGGGTTCCCATGATGCACTGAGTGTTTCTTTCTCTTTTTGCTCTGTATGCACCACTCTGCATTTAATCATTAGTGATTGATCTCTGCTCCCCTCCACAGCATGTCTTTTTCTTGGTTCTCTCCCTCAGCCCCAACCAGTCCCAGCAGAAGACTGCCCCTCCCTGAGCCTGGTTCTGCTGGAGGTTTCTTCCTGTTAAAAGGGAGTTTTTCCTTCCCACTGTCGCCAAGTGCTTGCTCACAGGGGGTCGTTTTGACCGTTGGGGTTTTTACGTAATTATTGTATGGCCTTGCCTTACAATATAAAGCGCCTTGGGGCAACTGTTTGTTGTGATTTGGCGCTATATAAATAAAATTGATTGATTGATTAAACTCCTGTCCACATCTCTGACCCGTCCTGTCACATCAGTGAGCTGTGAGCGCAGTTTCTCATGTCTGCGTCATTTAGAGAACTATTTAACCTGGCACTGCTGGCAATAAACCCAGACAGAACCCGAGCCCTGGACCAAGAAAAACTCAGACGCCTTTGTCCTTAACCATAACAACCAGAGGATTGTTTTATTATGAAAAGGTAAGAGTGTGTTTATTCGGCTGCAGTGTGTTAATTAAATGTAATTGGGGATTATGGCATTTATTTTGAATTCTTGTTATTGTCTCTTTATGCTTGTTTTATTGATATAATATAAATGAGCCTTTGGTTGATTTTAAAGCTTTAGTTTTGTTAATTGGTAGGAGATTGTGGTTGTTCTTGTACATAACTGAGGTTGTAGTATGTGTGCGTAAATTGCAGCAATTTTACTGTGCTGTCAAAGATTCAGTTGTCAGTTATTTTTGATCAAGAGTATTGTTTTGAGGTAAGATTGTTCATGGACTTTTAGGTGAATATTACATTTTAACATAGAGCCCCGAGCTGGGAACGTGGCAGAGGAGGAGCAGAAAGCCGTTGTGACACACAAGCCCTTACTTAATAAAAATACCAAACTCCCCCATAGCACCTGCAAAAAAAAAAAAAAAAAATTACTTTGGTGTGTTTTCACAAAATCTGTGGTCAGTCCATCACGTGCACTCTGATCACACCTTTACGATGTTGAGCACGTGCACAGACGGGCTTATTGAGTCGGTAGAGAAGTTGCATGGGTACTTGGTTGTCATGACAACCCTGCATGACTGTAACAGTATGATTGGTGAGTCTTTCACAGGTGCATCAGTTACCCATGATGCCGTGGGCACGAGCAGACACCAGAACCATGAGTGTGTTTTTGGTGCATTAAAGGTCTGTAAGAGCAGCAGGAGGAGGACAGAGTGAGTCTGTGTGCGGACGGACACAGACCTCAGAGTCTGACAACACACACACACACAGAGTCAGGCTTTAGTTCCACAAACTGCACACTTTGAAGTGAAACTGAAAAGGAATTTAAACATTGTGTTCTGATCTCGTCCTGGAATTTAAAGGCTGTTCTTATGTGTCTGATTGTTGGACTTTCTCTCTAACTGGTTTGTCGGGTTTGTCAGAGACGTCATGTTCTTACAGTAAATCTGTCTCTCTGTGTCTCACTTTGGTTCCTGGGTTTAAGGTGGAGGTTTAGCTGAGAGGTTATTTTGTTTTAATTTTCTTTTTGACTGTTTGTGTTTTTGTTTCTTCTCTTGGCTGCTGATAATCAAGTAAATATTTTCTTTTACGTTCAGATGATGTCATAAAGTGTTTGTTTGTAGTTTGTTTCCTCTGTCTGACTGTGGTGATGTTTTGTTCCTGTGGATACAACATTTTTTCAGGTCGTGCGGCCGGCAGAGGTCCACGGTGGAGTCTTTTTTTTTCCCTTTCATTTTTGTCAAGTTCAACGTCACAGTATATTTCATGAGGTTGATTTTAAAAATAAGAAAAGATAATTTTCTAAAGAAAGCTTCAGTTAAAGTCACTTCATGTTGTGTTTTGAAAGTTTTTAAACAATAACTTTCTTCAGTCAATGCAGGTGTGTAACCAGCTGTTTTTATGATAAAATTATTACAAGACACACTTTAATAATGTGTGAGAGGAAAAAGAAAAGAGGTGTTGACCTCATAAAGGCTCAAACAGACAAAGAAAAGAGATTCAAGTTTGTCATGTGACACAGAGGAATGCTGGGAAATCCTGTGTGACAGCATGTTGTTGTTTGTGTGAAGGTGTGGACTCTGACATGGATCAGTGTGAAGACAGAGGAGGGACCCCTGAAAACCGGTCTGTGTGGGGACCATGAGATCCAGATCAAAGATCAGAGGTGAGACCAGGATCTGAAACTGGCTGTTGACCAGGTCAGAGGTCAGAACTCACATCGCCACACCGTCATTATTCACACTCAGTGTGTGTGTGTGTGTATATATACACTCAACAAAAATATAAACGCAACACACGCAACACTTTTGGTTTTGCTCCCATTTTGTATGAGATGAACTCAAAGATCCAAAACTTTTTCCACATACACAATATCACCATTTCCCTCAAATATTGTTCACAAACCAGTCTAAATCTGTGATAGTGAGCAATTCGCCTTTGCTGAGATAATCCATCCCACCTCACAGGTGTGCCATATCAAGATGCTGATTAGACACCATGATTAGTGCACAGGTGTGCCTTAGACTGCCCACAATAAAAGGCCACTCTGAAAGGTGCAGTTTTGTTTTATTGGGGGGGGGATACCAGTCAGTATCTGGTGTGACCACCATTTGCCTCATGCAGTGCAGCATCTCCTTCGCATAGAGTTGATCAGGTTGTCAATTGTGGCCTGTGGAATGTTGGTCCACTCCTCTAATGGCTGTGCGAAGTTGCTGGATATTGGCAGGAACTGGTGCACGCTGTCTTATACGCTGGTCCAGAGCATCCCAAACATGCTCAATGGGTGACATGTCCGGTGAGTATACCGGCCATGCAAGAACTGGGACATTTTCAGCTTCCAAGAATTGTGTACAGATCCTTGCAACATGGTGCCGTGTATTATCCTGCTGCAACATGAGGTGATGTTCTTGGATGTATGGCACAACAATGGGCCTCAGGATCTCGTCACGGTATCTCTGTGCATTCAAAATGCCATCAATAAAATGCACCTGTGTTCTTCGTCCATAACAGACGCCTGCCCATACCATAACCCCACCGCCACCATGGGCCACTTGATCCACAGCATTGACATCAGAAAACCGCTCACCCACACGACGCCACACACGCTGTCTGCCATCTGCCCTGAACAGTGTGAACCGGGATTCATCCGTGAAGAGAACACCTCTCCAACGTGCCAAACACCAGCGAATGTGAGCATTTGCCCACTCAAGTTGGTTACGTCGACGAACTGGACTCAGGTCGAGACCCCGATGAGGACGACGAGCATGCAGATGAGCTTCCCTGAGATGGTTTCTGACAGTTTGTGCAGAAATTCTTTGGTTATGCAAACCGATTGTTCCAGCAGCTGTCCGAGTGGCTGGTCTCAGACGATCTTGGAGGTGAACATGCTGGATGTGGAGGTCCTGGGCTGGTGTGGTTACACGTGGTCTGCGGTTGTGAGGCTGGTTGGATGTACTGCCAAATTCTCTGAAACGCCTTTGGAGAAGGCTTATGGTAGAGAAATGAACATTCAATACACGAGCAACAGCTCTGGTTGACATTCCTGCTGTCAGCATGCTAATTGCACGCTCCCTGAAATCTTGCGACATCTGTGGCATTGTGCTGTGTGATAAAACTGCACCTTTCAGAGTGGCCTTTTATTGTGGGCAGTCTAAGGCACACCTGTGCACTAATCAGCATCTTGATATGGCACACCTGTGAGGTGGGATGGATTATCTCAGCAAAGGAGAAGTGCTCACTATCACAGATTTAGACTGGTTTGTGAACAATATTTGAGGGAAATGGTGATGGTGTGTATGTGGAAAAAGTTTTAGATCTTTGAGTTCATATCATACAAAATGGGAGTAAAACCAAAAGTGTTACGTTTATATTTTTGTTGAGTATATATATATATATTAGTACTTTACAAATTTCACTACCTTTAAAGTCACAATTCATTCCAGACTATGTCTAAAATAGATCATAATCCTGTTTTTCGCCTGAGCACTGACTCTTCTGTGGGGGAAAAAAAAAAAAAAAATGACGTGATGCCGTCACCTGCTCACAGAAACTTAACTACACACATTTCGGTGTTTCTGATTTGAAATCATCTAAGCAGTAAACTTCAATGACCTCAGCTGAAGCCCTGCTGAAGGAAAGAAAAAGTTGCGGTTCCTTGTCTGGCCACTTGAGTCTGGTTTCAAAAAGGAGCACATTCCCATAGAAGACAATGTTAAAATGTCCAACTTCAGAGCAGAAATAAACATGTTTACAGTCTGGTACCAATAAGTTTTCATCTCTACAGAGAGTTTTCTTCTCCATGACAGTTGTATGAGGTGAATGTTTTTCTAGTTTATTAGTTTGACATTTTAAGCCATCAGATTCTGTATAATTGGCGTGTGGTTCCAATTCTCACTGTGTCGTTTGTCCGCGCGGTGCGGCTGCTCGCTGTTGTGGAGGCTGTGTCTGTGTTTTGGAGCATTTTGTAATAAATAATCTGTGAAATGTTCTCACAGATTATCAAAGCAAAATTCACACTGAGTGAAACGTTCATACTTGGGTGATTCTTAGACTACGGGCACTTATGTCCTTTGATCATATTGTATGAAAAACAGAAAAAAGGGGAAATTTCACACTTTTATAGTTATCTTTACAATGAAAGTGTGTTAAGAAATTTGTTCTAGTAGTCTGATGACTTTTTCACCTTTTTTCAGCATCATTATATGCAAATATTGCCGTTTTGTGCTTGTCCCACACCCAGACTTTTGATCTTCAATGATAAAAATTAATGGTAAAGAAACGTTTTTTCTAATGTTTTAAAATATCTCTGAATAAAACCAGTAAAATAATCAAAACATAATTGGGGTATTCAATGTCATACAACTGTTGTGATTTTTTTTAAACAAAATGGAGTTGTCCCACACTATTGCCGTAATTTCCACCACAACACTGTAATGTCCCTAAACAGTTTGTATGAAAGATTGTTTGGGTAGTTTCTGTGGAGATAAACAGTGACATCAGAGCACATGTATATAGCGCCAAATCCCAACAAACAGTTGCCCCAAGGCGCTTTATATTGTAAGGCAATGGTGTGGTGGAAATTACATTTACAAGGCCAATAGTGCCCGTAGTTAAAGAATCACCCACTTACTGTTTGCCAACAGCGTTATCACCTTTGACCTGATCTGTTAGGTTCCTATAATATACGATTACTGAGAAAATAAGTGGCTCATAACTTTTAATGTTCACGTCAAATGAAATTGACACACCTCTGCACAATCCGCAAAAATCTGATTTCATAAACACTTGAAGCCAGTTTTTCCTGTTAGCTGAGGTGGTTTGGACTCAGAGGGGTGTGTTCAGGCTTCTGTCATCACACACGGAGCCACACACACACACACACACACTCCACCCTTTACGCATTAATGAGTTCATCATGACGGAGTAAAAATAAGTGCTGCTGCCAACATGGTGACACTCAGACATGGGCTTAATATCGGCTGTTCCAGGTCTCTGTAGAAAGCCTCTGGGTGACGTCTCACAGGTTTTGTCCAGGATAAATGGGTGATTCTTTAACTACGGGCACTATTGGTCTTGTAAATGTAATTTCCACCACACCATTGCCTTACAATATAAAGCGCCTTGGGGCAACTGTTTGTTGGGATTTGGCGCTATGTACATGTGCTCTGATGTCACTGTTTATCTCCATAGAAACTACCCAAACAATCTTTCATACAAACTGTTTAGGGACATTACAGTGTTGTGGTGGAAATTTTGGCAATAGTGTGGGACAACTCCATTTTGTTAAAAAAAAAAAAAAAAAAAACAGTTGTATGACATTGAATACCCCAATTATGTTTTGATTATTTTACTGATATTTTAAAAACATTAGAAAAAACGTTTCTTTACCATTCATTTTTATCATTGAAGATCAAAAGTCTGGGTGTGGGACAAGCACAAAACGGAAATATTTGCATATAATGATGCTGAAAAAGTCATCATAGACTACTAGAACAAAGTTCTTAACACACTTTCATTGTAAAGATAACTATAAAAGTGTGAAATTTCCCCTTTCTGTTTTTCATACAATATATATGAAAGGACATAATAAGTGCCCATAGTCTAAGAATCACCCAAATACAGTCAGTGATTTCTTCTCACAGCTTTGAAGGATGTCCTGAAGATGTTGGTCCTTATGTTTCAGTTCTTCAGTTAATGTTGCATAATGTCTTTGTTGGTAATTTGGTGTTTGATCAGTAAGAATTCTCTTAATCTGGTTAGGGTTATTACCATTGTAATAAATATTTTCATAACAGCTGATTCATATTAGTTTGAATCTCACTGACACTCAGCTGATATGTGCAGGACAGTGACTCAGGCCACAGAAAAATATAAAAAAAAAATTTTTCTGTCAGGAAAATGCTGACCTTTATTTATGCAGTGCATTAAATAATGTTAAATTAAATATTTGACCAATTTAAGCAAATTACTGTGACTGAAAATACAAATAAAGGAAATAATTTCAGATTTTCTACTGAAAAGTCACACACCCAAATATATTACGTATTCCTCTGTATAAATGACAAACAAAAAGTGTTTCAGTGTGTCCCAGCTGTTAAGAAGCTATTTATCATCGATAAAATACAGTAAACACAGCATGTCAACAACATTTGAACTGACAATTTCCATTTCACGCCCAAATGAAGCTGGACTGACTCTGAACTCAGAAAATCAGCTTCTGCTGAAACTGAACAGAAGGTTCAGAAAGTGAACCATCCAAAACATGTCAGCATGGCCCAGACTCGATCTGTTTGTTTGACGTGCACTGAAAAAAATATTCATCCTGTTTGTACAGGATCAAACATATTTTTAACATTCTTAAAACAGACAAAAATGTTTAAGGTCATGTTACACACGACGGGGTCATTTGTACAGCCTAAAACTTTACTGAGAAGGGGCGGTAAAGGACACAGACGGGACTGGAAAACACCTTTCAGTGTCCCTTGTGCATCGTTGTTGTCTCCAGTGGAGTTGGGGTGCTACAGATGACACACTTCTACGAGTTTCCCGGTTTATGACGTATATGCTGGAAAATGCGGGAACAAGGACAGTTTCAATCTTTAGTGAAGTGTCAACATCAGCAAAATAAGATAAGAAATACCATGTGTGAATGTGTGGCAACAGCTTATTTTTGTACTTGCTCTGACTAAACAAAACTCAGATATCCCATGTATCTGAACATTGTGTATTGAAAAACAGAAACTTTACATTGATCACACCATGAGAGACTTTTGTTGCTCTGACTAAGCGAGACAAGGATCTCAGATATCTTATGTATCTGAACACTGCGTATGGAAAACAGGGTTATTTCTACTTCAATTTAAAGAAAACAATTCCTTTAGACACCTTTTTCAGATATGAAAAAAATGAATATTCTTTTATAAAAGCATTTCTCTTTACTGATGCCACAAAACCATGCATGAACATAGGCATGTGTGGTATCAGAATAAAGGTATTGACGGGTGAAATATGATCAAATAAAACAGACTCCAGACAGCAGTTATTAATGCAACATAAGATGATACTTAAATTTTAACACATTCTTGCTTTATCAGGCGTGGCACAAACCAGAGGGACACAAATGCAAGCTTACAAGACTGATAAAGTTCAAATGGTTTAATAACAGGCAGGGGGTCGGTACACGGGTGGTCCAGCAGCGATGCAAAGGTAGCAAAAGGACAAGAGGCTGATACGTGGTACAAAAAACAGGCACAGGTCAAAAAACATGGTGTAAGAGCTATCAGAGGCAAGGCAAAGTCAAGGTCAAAAACAAGGCAGAGTCAAAATACTTACAGGCAAGAACAAAGCAAGGAACAGGGCTGGAAGGTGTACAGAGACAACAATCTGGCAGTGAGCTGTGAGAATGTGAGGGCTTAAATAAGTGGTGGTGTAATCAGTGAAACAAGATGCAGGTGTCAGTGAAAGTTCTGGAAGGGGCGTGACCGGGGAAGACAAACATTGTGCACAGTGCAAGAAAGTGAAAGCAGGAAAACACAGAGTGGAGTGATGAAAGAGACAAAGACACGTGAGCAGGTGCAAGAGTGGAAGTGGAAGAAAACAGAGCAAAAAGAGTGACAGACGAGGACACAAGAGCTAGTGCAGGGGCAAACAAAGAAGATGAGGCAAAAACAGAAACCATGGACAGATTAAAATACAACTATAACCAGGACAGAGCATGAACATGAGAACTGAAAACAAAACCAGACATAAAAGCATAACTGAAATCACAAATGAGAAGAGCCAAAATAAACTACTGATAAACAGAGAATAAACAAACCCGATGACTACAGAATAATGCAATTAATGAAACAAGATAACTGATAAACAGAAAGTGCAATACATAACAAATGGAACATACTCAGATAAGAAACACTGACGATAAATAACAAAACCCTGTGACTACAGCATAATATAATAAATGTGATAAACAGAATGAAACTAAGACTAAAACAACTAAGGGACCAAGAGTGAAAGCAAATAATAAACAATAAAGCAAAACTAAATATGTAGCAAAGAAAAGATACACAGAGAATAAATGAAACAAAAGCAAACATAACATGAACATGAAAATGATAAGACATGGCACAAATGCTCAGAATATGGGAAAAAAAAAAAGTCCAAAATCATAACAGCTGGCCCCAAAAGGGCCAGACCATGACATGCTTGTAGCGGTTAATCATTCAATTCACTCTATATTGCCTAAAGTCGACCCTACAAATCTGTTATCATACATTTTGGACACTTAACAAGACTGAAAAATCCAAAACTGAGGTATTCATAGGATGGACAGTAAAGTAAACTGTGGCCTGTTATAAAGATATTTACAGGTATTTGTTCTTTTAAACATTACTGATGATGATGTTTTCTGATCTTTAATACATTGTTGGTGCTGTTTGTCTTTCAGTGTCCATCAGAGTCCAGAATCATCTGGACCTGAACCCAGCTGTGTGTCCTTGAACAGTGACTGGTCCATGGATAATCCTCTTATTTTTAAAGGACAGCGTCCCTCTGCTGGACAGACGTGAGCTCTGAGTGACATTAACATGTTTCTGTTCTCATGATGTCTCTGTGATCTGGTGAATCTCAGTCTGCAGTGCAGCTCCATATTGTTTCCCAGTGTGCATCATTGGACATCTGATAATCAAAACATATCATGATATCAATACATTAATGTGCTTAATACCACTTTTATGAATTTTATTTAAATATCTGCATAAATTGTAGTGTGTGGTGTTGGTGTGTAACTGAATGTTTCTACTTTAGTTATACTGCCTAAAGTGTATTTGTAGTAGTATATTTATTTGTTCGTTTGTTTTACAAGTTTTCATTTTTTCTTTGCTTTTATCTCAAATTGACATCATACTCCATGTTTGTTTGATAAGACAAGGTGTTTGATTTCACCCTCATTTTCATAGTTCTAGTGACCTCATTGTAAAGCAATGACCCCAAACAAACCCAGTTATGCCCGAGTTCCAACAATGTTTAGAAGAAAAAACAATAGAAAAGCTGATTCCTCTGTGTTCTGTGGATGGTGCTGCAGGAGCATTGGGTACCAGAACCTCTGCATCACATGATCCGGTCTCAATACCACCAAAATAGGAGTTGTGTCCACATTCTGTGCATCACATCAGACCTGTTTCCCGTGGGTGTTGGACTCTGCCAGGGCTGTCCCTTGTCCCCAGTCCTGTTCATGATGTTCATGGACAGGATTTCAAGCCACAGGAAGGGACTGGAGGGTTTCCATCTCTGTGACCTCAGATTTCCATCTCTGCTATTTTGCAGATGATGTGGTTCTGTTGGCTTCATCAGACTCTGACCTCAGATTCACACTGAGCAGGTTTGAGGCAGAGTGTGAAGCAACTGCCATAAGATTCAACATCTCCAAATCTGACACCATGGTCATCTGTTGGTGGATTGTCCCTGTTGGGTCAGCGGAGAGTTACTGCCCCAAGTGGAGGAGTTTACATCTTTTGGGGTCTTGTTCATGAGTGGGGGTACTGTATGTTGGAGTGTGAAAGCAGTAGATTGTTTGGGTCTGCGTCTGTTTTACCAACTCTGTACCGGACCACAGTGGTGCAGAAAGAGCTGAGCCAGAAGGCCAGACTCGCGGTTTACACTCCTATCCTCACCTACACTCATGAACTTTCCTCTCTCGGGTATCTGGGCCTATGTTCCAGGACAGTGTGAGTAGCTCAACGATCTGGGAGGAGCACTGAGTAGAGCTGGTGCTTCTTCGCATCGAAATTGAGCCAACAGAAGTGGTTCAGGCATCTGGTGAGGAGACCCCGGTCATGTCCGTCAAGAGGTCTTTCAGGCATGTCCAACTGGGAAGAGACCCCAGGAAGACCAGGACACCTGGAGGGGTTATATTTCCCAGCTGGCTTTGGAACACCTTGGGTTCCCACAGGAAGAGTTGGAGGATTTGGCTGAGGATAGGAAAGTGTGGTTTGAGCTGCTTGGTCGACTGTCACCATGACTTGGACCTGGATCAGTGGCAGAAAATGAATGAATTAATCTGACTTATGTTCTGCAGAAAAGTTGAAATTAAGTAAACATATTTTTATGTTACTCATCAGTTCCACGTAGTGCAGGATTGTCATAAATCTAAGGCATAGAGTCATTCTGAGTAAATGTTTTAGTTGTTAAATATATTTTTATTCTTATTATTGGTGATAGTATTAGTGTTGTTATTACTGTACAGTTTGTAGTAGAAGAACAGAGAACTGTATTTATGGGAAAACTGCTCTCATCACTGCACCATCAGTATCTGCCCTCAGTGCTTGCATTGGTGCACAATTATTAATTGCACCCAGTGCTGACGCACGCACACACACACACACACACACACACACACACACACACACACACACACACACACACACACACACACACACACACACACACACACACACACACACACACACACACACACACACACACACACTTGCCTGTTTGAGGTAAATCAGTCAGTGTATTTAATGTTGACTGTGTGTAACTGCTGTAAACTTCAGAGTGTGTTATCATCACTCTATTAGTCTCTACTGGATCATCTTTTGATGGTGTTGAAACATTGAAGTCTTAAAAATCACTTTTTGTTGAAGTTTGAAGTTGTCCATCTGCATCCTGCTAACCAACTGCTTATTTTAAATTCAACCTGCGAGACTTTGATTCAAAGCTTTGATTAAAAGTTTCAAATATTCCCTGCATTCGGTGTACCAGTAATGTAATGCTTCCGTCCAGAGTGACGTCGGGTGAGTGAACCTCTTGTACTACGTGTGACTGATTTGTCCAATAAAATTTAGATTACAGCTGCATCCCTGAGGGACAGGCTGAAGATCAAATTAAAACTGAGCCTCAACTCCCATGATTATGGACGGGCGGAAACATTTCTGACTTTTAATGAGTGGCAACACAAAAAGGAAGTGGACTTTACTCTTCCTGAAATTAAAAAACTGAAATGTTGTTGGAACACATTTAAATTCACACTGACAGACTCTGATTCTGAAAATACCAGACTTATTTCTAATTCATTAATTATGTAGTAGATTTTCTTTAACTCAGTCTTTTGAGGGGGAGCATAGCGCCCTCTATTGACCAGCTGCCACTGCTTTCAAACATTATTGATGATGTTTTCTGATCTTTAATTGTGTTTGTGTTGTTTTTCTGTCAGGATGCATCAGAGTGCAGATTCGTCTGGACCTGAACCCAGCTGTGTGTCCCTGAACAGTGACTGGTCCATGGATAATCCTCTTGTTTTTAAAGGACAGCGTTCCTCTGCTGGACAGACGTGAGCTCTGACTCAAATCAAATAAATTCAAATCAATTTTATTTTTACAGCGCCAAATCACAAACAGTTGCCCCAAGGCCCCTTATATTGTAAGGCAAGGCCATACAATAATTACGGAAAAACCCCAACGGTCAAAACGACCCCCTGTGAGCAAGCACTTGGCGATAGTGGGAAGGAAAAACTCCCTTTTAACAGGAAGAAACCTCCAGCAGAACCAGGCTCAGGGAGGGGCAGTCTTCTGCTGGGACTGGTTGGGGCTGAGGGAGAGAACCAGGAAAAAGACATGCTGTGGAGGGGAGCAGAGATCAATCACTAATGATTAAATGCAGAGTGGTGCATACAGAGCAAAAAGAGAAAGAAACACTCAGTGCATCATGGGAACCCCCCAGCAGTCTAAGTCTATAGCAGCATAACTAAGGGATGGTTCTGGGTCACCTGATCCAGCCCTAACTATAAGCCTTAGCAAAAAGGAAAGTTTTAAGCCTAATCTTAAAAGTAGAGAGGGTGTCTGTCTCCCTGATCTGAATTGGGAGCTGGTTCCACAGGAGAGGAGCCTGAAAGCTGAATGCTCTGCCTCCCATTCTACTCTTACAAACCCTAGGAACTACAAGTAAGCATGCAGTCTGAGAGCGAAGCGCTCTATTGGGGTGATATGGTACTATGAGGTCCCTAAGATAAGATGGGACCTGATTATTCAAAACCTTATAAGTAAGAAGAAGACTTTTAAATTCTATTCTAGAATTAACTGTTGTGTGGGCCGCCAGAAGAGGAGGTACTGCTGGCCCACCACCAGAGGGCGCCCTGCCTGAAGTGCGGGCTTCAGGCACGAGAGGGCGCTGCCGCCTCACAGGAACAGCCGAGGTGACAGCTGTCACTCATCAACTATGACAACTGTCACCGATCATCTGCACTTCACCCCGGATAAAAGCAGGATGACACCTCCACCACATCGCCAAGATATCGTTCTTCTACGGAGGTAATACTCTCAGCCTGAATATTCCAATATTGATTCCAGTAGATACATTGTTGCAGCTGTCTCCCCGGAGGACCGGCGTGGGCCGCGACTGCTTCGCTCTGCTTTCCGCCAGATAAGTGTTTGAGACAGGAGCTGCACGAGTGTGTGTTAGAGGTCGAGGTGGAATTCCCACCGTTGTTGTTACTGGGTGTACACACACCCACACTTGACTCTTTGCTCTTCGTCAGCAGTACCAGATCTGACACGCGGAGACGGTGGCCACCTGGGGGACTCGGGACCTGGCGGCTCCAGTATCCTTCGGGTTCGGTGGTGGAGGAAATCGTGTGGTTCCGGTTCTTCTCTAGACGGACGTCTCCTATCGTCGAGCCTGCCCACACGACACCTTTATTAATTGACTTTGCATTCATTCTATAATCTGCTGTGTGTGGTTGTGGCATTCACAACAGTAAAGTGTTCAAATGTAACTCCTTCTATTGTCCGTTCATTTACGCCCCCTGTTGTGGGTCCGTGTCACTACACTTTCCCAACATTAACAGGAAGCCAATGAAGAGAGGCCAATATGGGTGAGATATGCTCTCTCCTTCTAGTCCCCATCAGTACTCTAGCTGCAGCATTTTGAATTAACTGAAGGTTTTTCAGGGAACTTTTAGGACAACCTGATAATAATGAATTACAATAGTCCAGCCTAGAGGAAATAAATGCATGAATTAGTTTTTTCAGCATCACTCTGAGACAAGACCTTTCTAATTTTAGAGATATTGCGTAAATGCAAAAAAGCAGTCCTACATATTTGTTTAATATGCGCATTGAATGACATATCCTGATCAAAAATGACTCCAAGATTTCTCACAGTATTACTAGAGGTCAGGGTAATGCCATCCAGAGTAAGGATCTGGTTAGACACCATGTTTCTAAGATTTGTGGGGCCAAGTACAATAACTTCAGTTTTATCTGAGTTTAAAAGCAGGAAATTAGAGGTCATCCATGTCTTTATGTCTAAGACAATCCTGCAGCGTTCTGGCAGTTAGTGTGACTCGGGGGTGTTGACTCATTTAAACTAACATATTCATCCTGCTGTAACCAGGTTTCTGTAAGGCAGAATAAATCAATATGCTGATCGATTATTATATCATTTACTAACAGGGACTTAGAAGAGAGAGACCTAATGTTTAATAGACCACATTTAACTGTTTTAGTCTGTGGTGCAGTTGAAGGTGCTATATTATTTTTTCTTTTTGAATTTTTATGTTTAAATAGATTTTTACTGGTTATTGGTGGTCTGGGAGCAGGCACCGTCTCTACGGGGATGGGGTAATGAGGGGATGGCAGGGGGAGAGAAGCTGCAGAGAGGTGTGTAAGACTACAACTCTGCTTCCTGGTCCCAACCCTGGATAGTCACGGTTTGGAGGATTTAAGAAAATTGGCCAGATTTCTAGAAATGAGAGCTGCTCCATCCAAAGTGGGATGGATGCCGTCTCTCCTAACAAGACCAGGTTTTCCCCAGAAGCTTTGCCAATTATCTATGAAGCCCACCTCACTTTTTGAACACCACTCAGACAGCCAGCAATTCAGGGAGAACATGTGGCTAAACATGTCACTCCCGGTCCGATTGGGGAGGGGCCCAGAGAAAACTACAGAGTCCGACATTGTTTTTGCAAAGTTACACACCGATTCAATGTTAATTTTAGTGACCTCCGATTGGCGTAACCGGGTGTCATTACTGCCGACGTGAATTACAATCTTACTGAATTTACGCTTAGCCTTAGCCAGCAGTTTCAAATTTCCTTCAATGTCGCCTGCTCTGGCCCCCGGAAGACAATTGACTATGGTTGCTGGTGTCGCTAACTTCACATTTCTCAAAACAGAGTCGCCAATAACCAGAGTTTGATCCTCGGCGGGTGTGTCACAGAGTGGGGAAAAATGGTTAGAAATGTGAATGGGTTGGCGGTGTACACGGGGCTTCTGTTTAGGACTACGCTTCCTCCTCACAGTCACCCAGTCAGCCTGCTTTCCCGGCTGCTCGGGATCTGCTGGAAGGGAACTAACGGCGGCTAAGCTACCTTGGTCTGCACCGACTACAGGGGCCTGGCTAGCTGTAGAATTTTCCACGGTGCGGAGCCGAGTCTCCAATTCGTCCAGCCTGGCCTCCAAAGCTACGAATAAGCTACACTTATTACAAGTACCATTACTGCTAAAGGAGGCCGAGGAATAACTAAACATTTCACACCCAGAGCAGAAAAGTGCAGGAGAGACAGGAGAAGCCACCATGCTAAACCAGCTAAGAGCTAGTAGCTGCGCTAAGCTAGCGGATTCCTAAAAACACACAAAGTGAATAATGTGTAAATAATTTAGAGGTGATTCAGCAGAGGGAGTGCTTTAGTTAAGGCATGTGAAGATTACACTGTGAAATAAATCGTTATCTAGTTATCTAGATCAATCTAACTGCGCAGATTAAACAGCTAACAGATACAGAAAAACACCACTGTGCTCTGGAACAGGAAGTGATACAATACCGCAGTGAGAGCCAACCACCAGTAGAGGTCTGACTGACACTAACATGTTTCTGTCTTTATGATGTCATGATTATTTATCCTCTGACTTTGATCATAAACAGGAATTTTGATTGATTAATTAATTAGTCAATACAAGCATCTGAAGATGAGACTGTTTGGCTGGAGAACTTGTGGACTCCTGTGGAACCAGCTCCCAATTCAGATCAGGGAGACAGACACCCTCTCTAGTTTTAAGATTAGGCTTAAAACTTTCCTTTTTGCTAAGGCTTATAGTTAGGGCTGGATCAGGTGACCCAGAACCATCCCTTAGTTATGCTGCTATAGACTTAGACTGCTGGGGGGTTCCCATGATGCATTGAGTGTTTCTTTCTCTTTTTGCTCTGTATGCACCACTCTGCATTTAATCATTAGTGATCGATCTCTGCTCCCCTCCACAGCATGTCTTTTTCCTGGTTCTCTCCCTCAGCCCCAACCAGTCCCAGCAGAAGACTGCCCCTCCCTGAGCCTGGTTCTGCTGGAGGTTTCTTCCTGTTAAAAGGGAGTTTTTCCTTCCCACTGTTGCCAAGTGCTTGCTCACAGGGGGTCGTTTTGACCGTTGGGGTTTTTCCGTAATTATTGTATGGCCTTGCCTTACAATATAAGGCGCCTGGGGCAACTGTTTGTTGTGATTTGGCGCTATATAAATAAAATTGATTTGATTTGATTTGACATGGACACAGCTGGTTACCAGATCCTGGACGTTTATGAGGAGGAGCGGGAAGACGACCCCCACCCCCCATCCCCCCATATACCTCTGCTGTCCTGTCACGTTGGACCGGCTACTTTAAGTAGCTGTCTGAGGCTGATCCTCTTCCTGGAATGTTAGACAGGTTTTGTTTGACATCAGATGGTGAGTTAGGGACAGAACTTGTTAAACCTTGTGACGCTCAAGTCTCTTCTCAGGATACTTTATAATTTAACTTGTTTAAATGGGCAGAAGACAATTTGGCTTACTGACATTTTGTGAAAAGCTTCCAGTTGGACAGAATATATCAGTTTCTACAGAAAGGACAGACTTTTACATCTGGAAGCTGTGAGGAAACTTTCCAGCCTCAGTGTGGAAAAGTCACAGTTTAGACTTCGGGGTCTTGAACCTTGTTGGATTCTTGGACCCGGTGGTTGTCAAAGTCCACTGCTGGTTTGCTGCTTTCAGGGCCATCTGATCTGGACAGAAAGAGACAACTTTGAGGAAATCATGTTCCCGACCTGCTGGAGAACAGACTCAGTGACTGCGACTTAGAATCCCGTAGAGGGAGGAGGTTCTTCGGTACCAGTGAGCTGTGAGAAGACAGAACAGGATGTGGACATCTGTCAAATAACAGCAGCTGCATGAACGGATCCTGAGTTCCTGATCAGTCAGTTTGATCCTCACTGCAGACACCAGAAACACAGACAGGAAGTCAACATTTAACATCTTCAGTCAGGATCAAAGCTCTTCATTTAGTGGTACTGATGGAGGAGCCGTCACTGTTTCTGGCACGGCGGACCGTCCTGCCAAGACTGTGGAAGGGAAACACAAACAACAAGGTCAACTCTCAGGGGGACCAACAAGAAAACCATGAAAACCAGTTTGAGTGTTCAGACCAACGATGCAGGTTGATGTGAACTTGAAGCTATTTGTGTTCAGACATCATGTGAGTAAACTGTTTCTGATTGGTCCACAGAGTGAAGCAGCAGAGCTCAGAGGTTCTCAGGGTTCCATCAAAGACATCTGAACTACACGTTTACGGTCTGTTGACGTCCATCTGATGTCCTCATTGGACAGTTTGTTCATAATGTCTCCATGCTGCAGCAACAAACACTTTGATGATATTTATTCTCTCATTCATGTTCATCAGTGCATCATTCATGGATTCATCAACACACACAATGACTATTATTATTGTTATTACCTCCACCAAGGAGATTATGTTTTCGGTTGCGTTTGTTTGTTTGACTGTCTGTCTGTTTGTCAGCAGGATAACTCAAAATGTTTTGAACTGATTTTGATGAAATTTTGTGGAGTGGTTGGAAAAGACAAGAGGAACAAGTGATTAATTTTTAGTGGTGATCTGGATCACGATCTGGATCCAGGAATTTTTTAAAGGATTCTTCACCATTGCGGGATAGGGGGAATTTTGACATTGTAGTTTCTTACTCCACAAAAACAAGGCAGAAAGGCTTGAAAAAAAGTAGGGTGTAACATAGTCAAATGTTCTATCAAACAACAAAGTTTGGTGATGATCGGATCCGGATTCCGGATCTGGTGATTCAGAATATGGAAAAATATAGGGAAAATAGAAAATGTGTCAGTGTGAGGTGACAAATGAAGCTAGAGATGCACAACTAACACCAAACTGTAGCTGAATCTGTACTGATTCAGTAAGGTGTCGTCAGATTTGATGTAGCTTCAAATGTTATGGAGCTAGATCCAGAAGAAAACCGCCATTATCGAAAAATCATTTTTATACAATAACTTTAGAACTAATAAAGACATAAAATTGATTCCAAGTACTAGAGGTATGTTTTCATGGTCAAGGATATCAAATATAAAGGAAAGAAAAGTGTATGTATCATAGTTTTGGTTGTAACACTGAATTGTTGAATAGATCACTGTGCCAAGGAGGGAATCTCTTTAGGGTCGGTGACCCTATGGCCTTGGTAGAGGTTTGCACTCTCTGAGTGCTTCTAGTTATTATTATTGTTGTTGTTGTTTAAAGTGACAAATTTTTTATGTTTTTTTTATATATAAATTCAGAAAAATGATGATCTCAAGGGTTTAACTTTTCAGTCTGTTTTTAATTGAATTAAATTTTCTGAACAAAATCCAGAGAATCTCACACAGTGAAAAATATAATGTGGAGACAAAATCCACACTTGTAACAAAGTGATGAGTTTCTATGTCCATGTTGATGTTTTGCTGCAGAACATCGAGGAGAACATGGGGATGTTTATGAAAAATGAGCTGAAGATGATCCAGAAGTTTCTCCTGACAAATGATGCAGAATACTTGGAGAGTCAGAGTGAGGAGGAGGAGCAGAGGAGCATCTGACTGGTTTTCCTGGACCTCACAGTGGCTTTCATGAGGAGAATGAATTATGATGAGCTGGCTGACTGTCTGCAGAGCAGTAAGACAACTTCTGTCCCCATTTAACACAGACGCTAAATGACGTTTGTCCATTTTAAATATATTCATGTGTGAATTCTGTCAGGGAAACAGGAAGTGATATCATCATTCAAGAACTGATCTGTCCTGTTCTTTCAGGAACTCGTGGTGAAGTTTGTCATCATAAATTCAAAACTAAGGTGAAACAAAAGTTTGAGCGTGTGTTTGAGGGGATCTTTAAAGCAGGAAAGACGACTCTTCTGAAGGAGATCTACACAGAGCTCTACATCACAGAGGGCGGGGCTTCAGAGGTCAACCAGGAACAAGAGGTCAGACAGATTGAAGCAGCATCCAGGAAAACAGACTCACCACAAAGAACCATCACATGTGAAGACATCTTTAAAGTCTCAGCTGACACTCAGCCACCAATCAGAAGAGTGCTGACAAAGGGCGTGGCCGGCATCGGGAAAACAGTCTTAACACAGAAGTGGACTCTGGACTGGGCTGAAGGACGAACCAACCAGGACTTCCACTTCATATTTCCATTCACTTTCAGAGAGCTGAATGTGCTGAAAGAGAAGAAGTTCAGTTTGGTGGAACTTGTTCATCACTTCTTTCCTGAAACCAAAGAAGCAGGAATCTGCAGCTTCCAGCACTTCCCGGTCTTGATCATCTTGGACGGTCTGGATGAGTGTCGCCTCCCTCTGGACTTCCACAGCAATGACATCCTGACTGATGTGACAGAGTCAAGCTCAGTGGATGTTCTGCTGACAAACCTCATCAGGAGGAACCTGTTTCCCTCTGCTCACCTCTGGATCACCACACGACCTGCAGCAGCCAATCAGATCCCTCCTAAGTGTGTGGACATGGTGACAGAGGTCAGAGGCTTCACTCACCCTCAGAAGGAGGAGTACTTCAGGAAGAGATTCAGAGATGAGGAACAGTCCAGAAGAATCATCTCCCACGTGAAGACATCACAAAGCCTCCACATGATGTGTCACATCCCAGTCTTCTGCTGGATCACTGCTACAGTTCTGGAAGACATGTTGGACACCAGAGACACTCTAGAGCTGCCAGAGACCCTGACTGAGATGTACATCTACTTCCTGGTGGTTCAGTCCAGAGTGAAGAAGGTCAAGTATGATGGAGGAGCTGAGACAGATCCACTGTGGAATCCAGAGAACAGGGAGATGATTGTGTCTCTGGGAAAACTGGCTTTTGAGCAGCTGCAGAAAGGGAACCTGATCTTCTATGAAGAGGACCTGACAGAGTGTGGCATCGATATCAGAGCAGCCTCAGTGTACTCAGGAGTGCTGTGGATGAGGCCTTACAGAGTCCAAATGGACACCTGGACTTGTTCCTGCGCTTCCTTCTGGGTCTTTCCCTGCAGACCAATCACACTCTCCTACGAGGCCTGATGACATAGACAGACAGAATCTCAGGGACCAATCAGGAAACAGTCATTTACATCAACAATAAGCTCAATGAGAATCTGTCTGCAGAGAGAAACATCAGTCTGATCCACTGTCTGAATGAACTGAAGGATCGTTTTCTACTGGATCAGATACAACAGCTCCTGAACTCTGGAAGTCTCTCTAGATGTGGTCTGTCTGGTTCTGATTTATCAGCTCTGGCCTTCATCTTACTGTCCTCAGATCAACATCTGGACGTGTTTGACCTGAAAAAATATCAGCCTTCTGCTGCTGCTGCCAGTGATCAAAGAATCTACAAAAGTTTTGTAAGTACAGAGACACTTTGACATTTGAACTCTGGGTGTAACAGATCACAGAACTCACAGATCAGATCCAGACTTAAAGTCACGGTTCTGATCGTCTTCGTATCACAAAAAAAAAAAAAGATTTTGGTGAGACAAAAATAACTGAGTTCTAACTGAAAGAACAATGAAAACAAGATGCACAGTTTGTTAAAGTTAAAGTGAAAATCTTTCTTGTTTTGAATCGTCTCTGCAGGTTATCTGGCTGTGATCTGTCAGATAGAAGCTGCGAAGTTCTGTCTTCAGTTCTCAGCTCTCAGTCCTCCAATCTGACAGAACTGGACTTGAGTCAGAACCGGCTGCAGGATTCAGGAGTGAAGCTGCTGTCTGCTGGACTGGAGAGTCCACACTGTCACCTGGAGACTCTCAGGTCAAGATTTAGTTTCTGCTTCAAACGGTTCAAAACGTCTCTCTGAATTCTAAACTTTTTCATCAGATTCAGTTTCACATCAACGCTCAGGTATGTCTCTGAACCAGAACTAAAGGATTTCAGTCTCTGCTGGAAAGACAGCAGGGTGGTGCAGCGGGTATCACTTATCTCACAGCAAGAAGGACTTTGGTTCAATTCCCACTGTAACAAATAGCTAATTTGTTACTTAGTGATTTCATAGCTGTACAGTTACTTTAGTTAGGAAGCACCTTGATGTATGTAGGATTGAGTATTGAGGTGTGTAGTTGTAATTTGTCTTCCTTACCTCATGTCTTGTGTCCAGGCGGCAAAGAGGTCCCACTGGAAACTGTTGCTATGATAAAGGTTCTGGGATAGACCAAGGCAGGGGAGTCATGGGGGGAGATGTGTTTAAGGGGGTTTATTGGTGTATGAATTTTAGTAAGTAGGTGGTTTTGGGGGGTTTAAGTTTAGGTTTAGAGATGGTGGGATTTTAAATGGGTTTTGGGTTGGTTAAAGGTATGGAGGGTTTTGATAGGTGTTAGGAGGTAGTTGGTTAGCTCTTAACTTTTTAGATTTTAATGGTTTAACCCGATTAGTCAAACCAGATAAAAGGCGCCTGAGAGATCATTCTGGAGTGGCAGTTGGGGAGAGACTATTCCCACCACCTCTCTGGGTATTTTGTACTTTATGTACGATTTTCTTTGTTCTTTTTGGAAGGGTAGTGATAAAGTAAGAAAATTAAAGTTGTGGACCACATCAAGTTGCCTCGGCCTCTGTCTCTGCCTCTGTCTCATTGGGGGTTTGACCGCTAAGGGCCAACTGACGTCACACCCACCAAAGTCCAGGTCCAGTCTGTCTGGAGTTTCCATGTTGTCTCCGTGTCTGTGTGTTTATTCCTGACTTTAAAAACAGGTTGGTCATCTTCAGGCTCCTCCTACTGCCCTTGAACAAGGTAGTGTGTGTAAACCTGCCCTGAGCCTGAATACTGAGTATGTAGTCAGTTAGTAGATACGACCCAACCACTACTGTAGTACTAACTAGAAGTAAGTAAGTAGTTTTTCTTCTTCTGGAGACCAGGTGACTGACCCTCATTATTATCCACATTGATTGATTGATTGTTCAACTAACCCATTCTGATGCTTCTCTCCAACTTCACTTTACATCAACAAACGTTCCCAGGAATTGAGTCCACATCACTCCAGACAGCTCAGTCCACTCAGTTTGAATTTGACTTTTTACCTCCATATATCATAAAATCTGATTTTTTAACTTTCAGAGATAATTTATTTCATTTAAACCATGTGGTCCAGGCTGCTAAGCTAACATTAGCCTCTTTATCTGGACCCTGGAATCTGAATGAGAAAGAATCAGGGTTGTATCATCTGCAAACATTTGTCAAATTATTCACATCAATAAAGGCCCCTTCACACACAACACAAAGTTGGGGAATCAGGTCAAAACAGGCAGAATGAGTGAAACCTGAAAACTTCTAGCCACAGTTGGGAGGAACAGACAGTCGGACAGCCGAGTATGGATGCTGTACGATCCCACAGTTTGAGCACGGTGAGAGGTGTGATACCACATCGTGCTGTCACAGCAGCAGAAGCAATTAAATGTTGTACAGATGTTCATAAATCAAATAAAATGTTTGATGGCAAAATAATGAGACCATAAAACATAAGAACAATGAATGTATTGTTTAAATGTCCATGGAAGTAAACAAAGAATTAATGAAAGTACACAAATGAGATCAAAGAAAACGAAATAAAGACATCCCCGTCTCCCTATCACACACAGTGACCAGAGGTCAGGACAGTGAAGTTCACGACTGCTGAGGGCCACCTGCCTGGAGCAGAAGAGCCACAGGGACGTGTTTTGTATGGATCCACACTGAATTGATCTCCAGTAACAGATCAGGAATATTGGTCTCTGTGTGTCATTCAGGAGTTCTAAATCCTAAAACCCGGGAGGTCCTGGGTTTTATCCCCCCTTTGAAAGCTGCCTGTATGGCTTCAGACTGACTTCTGGTTGGATTGCTGCTACTCCAGCAACAAAAGTTGACAGCAATGAAAAAGGTAGTTCCATGAAAGCACTTTGACCATATATATATATATATATATACACACACACACACACACACACACACACACACACACACACACACACACACACACACACACACACACACACACACACACACACACACACACACACACACACACACACACACACACACACACACACACACACACACACACACACACACACACACACACACACACACACAGTATGTAGAGAAAAGGTTTCACTGCTTCATGAAAAAGTTGGATAAAAGGAAGCAGTGTTATCAAAACAGAAATAAAACCATTTTGCTGTTCTCTTTGGAAATTATGAAGATAAAACAAGTACAGCAATGAAAATAGGTAGTTCCATGAAAGCACACACACACACACACACACACACACACACACACACACACACACACACACACACACACACACACAGTATGTAGAGAAACCATTTCATTGTTTGCTTCATGAAAAAGTTGGATAAAAGGATGCTGTTATCAAAACAGAAATAAAACCATTTTGCTGTTCTCTTTGCAAATTATGAAGATAAACCAGCAAGTTCAGCAATGAAAAAGGTACTTCCATGAAAGCACTTTGACCATTCACACACACACACACACACACACACACACACACACACACACACACACACACACACACACACACACACACACACACACACAGTATGTAGAGAAAAAGTTTCATTGTTTGCTTCATGAAAAAGTTGGATCAAAGTATGCAGTGTTATCAAAACAGAAATAAAACCATTTTGCTGTTCTCTTTGGAAATTACGAAGATAAAACAGCAATTTTACCATTCACACACACACACACACACACACACACACACACACACACACACACACACACACACACACACACACACACACACACACACAGAATGTAGAGAAACCATTTCATTGTTTGCTTCATGAAAAAGTTGGATAAAAGTATGCAGTGTTATCAAAACAGAAATAAAACCATTTTGCTGTTCTCTTTGCAAATTATGAAGATAAACCAGCACGTTCATCAATGAAAAAGGTAGTTCCATGAAAGCACTTTGACCATTCACACACACACACACACACACACACACACACACACACACACACACACACACACACACACACACACACACACACACACACACACACACACACACACACACACACACACACAGAGTATGTAGAGAAAAAGTTTCATTGTTTGATTCATGAAAAAGGTGGAACAAAGGATGCAGCGTTATCAAAACAGAAATAAAACACACTTTGACCATTCACACACACACACACACACACACACAAACAAACAATCAAAGTATGCAGTGTTGTTAAACAGAAATAAAACCATTTTCCTGTTCTATTTGGAAATTATGAAGATAAAACAAGTTCAGCAATGAAAATAGGTAGTTCCATGAAAGCACACACACACACACACACACACACACACACACACACACACACACACACACACACACACACACACACACACACACACACACACACACACACAATGTAGAGAAACCATTTCATTGTTTGCTTCATGAAAAAGTTGGATAAAAAGATGCAGTGTTATCAAAACAGAAATAAAACCATTTTGCTGTTCTCTTTGGAAATTATGAAGATAAAACAGCAATTTTACCATTCTCTCACACACACACACACACACACACACACACACACACACACACACACACACACACACACACACACACACACACACAGAGTATGTAGAGAAACCATTTCATTGTTTGCTTCATGAAAAAGTTGGATAAAAGTATGCAGTGTTATCAAAACAGAAATAAAACCATTTTGCGGTTCTTTTTGCAAATTCTGAAGATAAACCAGCAAGTTCAGCAATGAAAAAGGTAGTTCCATGAAAGCACTTTGACCATTCACACACACACACACACACACACACACACACACACACACACACACACACACACACACACACACACACACACACACACACACACACACACACACACACACACACACACACAGTATGTAGAGAAACCATTTCATTGTTTGCTTCATGAAAAAGTTGGATAAAAGGATGCTGTTATCAAAACAGAAATAAAACCATTTTGCTGTTCTCTTTGCAAATTATGAAGATAAACCAGCAAGTTCAGCAATGAAAAAGGTAGTTCCATGAAAGCACTTTGACCATTCACACACACACACACACACACACACACACACACACACACACACACACACACACACACACACACACACACACACACACACACACACACACACACACACACACACACACACACACACACACAGTATGTAGAGAAACCATTTCATTGTTTGCTTCATGAAAAAGTTGGATAAAAGGATGCAGTGTTATCAAAACAGAAATAAAACCATTTTGCTGTTCTCTTTGGAAATTATGAAGATAAACCAGCAAGTTCAGCAATGAAAAAGGTAGTTCCATGAAAGCACTTTGACCATTCTCACACACACACACACACACACACACACACACACACACACACACACACACACACACACACACACACACACACACACACACACACACACACACACACACAGTATGTAGAGAAACCATTTCATTGTTTGCTTCATGAAAAAGTTGGATAAAAGGATGCTGTTATCAAAACAGAAATAAAACCATTTTGCTGTTCTCTTTGCAAATTATGAAGATAAACCAGCAAGTTCAGCAATGAAAAAGGTAGTTCCATGAAAGCACTTTGACCATTCACACACACACACACACACACACACACACACACACACACACACACACACACACACACACACACACACACACACACACACACACACACACACACACACACACACACACACAGTATGTAGAGAAACCATTTCATTGTTGAGAAACCATGTTTCTGCTCTGCTCCTGAAAAATGTTGAGGCATTTCTCAACACAGAAAAAGAAACCATTTGGCTGTTTTCCTCTTAAAAAAATCTTGTGATGGAGACATTTGAGAATTAAAAGGAAGCAGTGTTATCAAAACAGAAATAAAACCATTTTGCTGTTCTCTTTGAAAATTATGAAGATAAACCAGCAAGTTCAGCAATGAAAAAGGTAGTTCCATGAAACCACTTTGACCATTCACACACACACACACACACACACACACACACACACACACACACACACACACACACACACACACACACACACACACACACACACACACACACACACAGTATGTAGAGAAACCATTTCATTGTTTGCTTCATGAAAAAGTTGGATAAAAGGATGCAGTGTTATCAAAACAGAAATAAAACCATTTTGCTGTTCTCTTTGGAAATTATGAAGATAAACCAGCAAGTTCAGCAATGAAAAAGGTAGTTCCATGAAAGCACTTTGACCATTCACACACACACACACACACACACACACACACACACACACACACACACACACACACACACACACACACACACACACACACACACACACACACACACACACACACACACAGTATGTAGAGAAACCATTTCATTGTGTGCTTCATGAAAAAGTTGGATAAAAGGAAGCAGTGTTATCAAAACAGAAATAAAACCATTTTGCTGTTCTCTTTGAAAATTATGAAGATAAACCAGCAAGTTCAGCAATGAAAAAGGTAGTTCCATGAAAGCACTTTGACCATCCACACACACACACACACACACACACACACACACACACACACACACACACACACACACACACACACACACACACACACACACACACACACACACACACACACACACACACACAGAGTATGTAGAGAAAAAGTTTCATTGTTTGATTCATGAAAAAGGTGGAACAAAGGATGCAGTGTTATCAAAACAGAAATAGAACCATTTTGCTGTTCTCTTTGGAAATTATAAAGATAAAACAAAAGTTCAGCAATGAAAATAGGTAGTTCCATGAAAGCACACACACACACACACACACACACACACACACACACACACACACACACACACACACACACACACACACACACACACACACACACACACACACACACACACACACACACACACAGAGTATGTAGAGAAAAAGTTTCATTGTTTGATTCATGAAAAAGGTGGAACAAAGGATGCAGTGTTATCAAAACAGAAATAGAACCATTTTGCTGTTCTCTTTGGAAATTATAAAGATAAAACAAAAGTTCAGCAATGAAAATAGGTAGTTCCATGAAAGCACACACACACACACACACACACACACACACACACACACACACACACACACACACACACACACACACACACACACACACACACACACACACACACACACACACACACACACACACACAGTATGTGGAGAAACCATTTCATTGTTTGCTTCATGAAAAAGTTGGATAAAAGGAAGCAGTGTTATCAAAACAGAAATAAAACCATTTTGCTGTTCTCTTTGAAAATTATGAAGATAAACCAGCAAGTTCAGCAATGAAAAAGGTAGTTCCATGAAAGCACTTTGACCATTCACACACACACACACACACACACACACACACACACACACACACACACACACACACACACACACACACACACACACACACACACACACACACACACACACACACACACACACACACACACACAGAGTATGTAGAGAAAAGGTTTCACTGCTTCATGAAAAAGTTGGATAAAAGGAAGCAGTGTTATCAAAACAGAAATAAAACCATTTTGCTGTTCTCTTTGGAAATTATGAAGATAAAACAAGTACAGCAATGAAAATAGGTAGTTCCATGAAAGCACCCTCACACACACACACACCACACACACACACACACACACACACACACACACACACACACACACACACACACACACACACACACACACACACACACACACACACACACACACACACACAGTATGTAGAGAAACCATTTCATTGTTGAGAAACCATGTTTCTGCTCTGCTCCTGAAAAATGTTGAGGCATTTCTCAACACAGAAAAAGAAACCATTTGGCTGTTTTCCTCTTAAAAAAATCTTGTGATGGAGACATTTGAGAATTAAAACACACACACACACACACACACACACACACACACACACACACACACACACACACACACACACACACACACACACACACACACACACACACACACACACACACACACACACACACACACACACACACAGTGTCTGTTGAGAAACCATGTTTCTGCTCTGCTCCTGAAAAAGGTTGAGGCATTTCTCAACACAGAAAAAGAAACCATCCCAAAATGGCAAGAATTTATAAAAAGATGGAAAAATGTCCAAAGACATCAAATAAGCATCCATGCATTCAGTTCCTTTTCCTTTCGTGGCAAGTTTGAGTGGTGACCACAGTGGTGTTTGTCACTGAATAGGATGAGGTTGTTCTGAGGCATGTTCAGTTCAGCTCTGGGCACAGGCTCGCCATCTCCATCCAGAGAGAATACAGTACACCGAAATGGTAAACCATCTTCAGAAGAAAAAAAACTAGGCTGCACAACAACAATATTATTATTGTACACAGCTGAATAAAATCTGTTCCTAATTCTTCTCACAGCTATAACTTAATTTGTATCTTTGTTCCTCCTATTACAGTTTGACAATAGACAGTAATATTTTACATGCATGTTTTTAACTCAAAATATCGTTTGTTATCCATGAAATTACGTTTAACCCATGTAAACAATAAATTAATCTTTGTATCTCTTTAAAAGTATTTAACCATAGAATTATGCTTAATGAAATACAATCAATCACATGACCAAGGAGTATGTTGGTTTACTACCTCCAATATTGTCCTTTAAAATCATCCATGTATCAGTAAAACCCTATTTGTGCAACTGCACTTAGCATTGTATAGGAATTAATGTAAACTCACAGTAATTCATCAAATTGTACAACATTGAAACAATAACAAAGTAGTGCAAAAAAATAAAAAGTCTTTCTTATATTGTTGTGTACTAAAGTCTCATTGGGCAAAAATCATATCTTAACAAAAATAACATTTTCATTGCTTGAAACAGAAAATAAAATCAACTTGTGATTAGCGTAACGCTAATTTTAGCATGGTGCTAGCATGTTTTCTTCAGCAAGCACATGGTCTTAACTCAGGAAGAAGAAGTAACAGCTCACACACGGCAAATTACAGACCCACACGGCCCCTGGAACTCATGCTCCATCAGCTAACACAGTAAATGCTTCAAGTTAGCCTTTGAGCAGTGAAATTATTTGTTCACATTCTGCTTTAAACTCACCGAGACGACCCAAATCTGACAGCACGGATCGTCAACAACATTTCTCGTTCCTTCTCAGAGCGCAAATGACCGCTAAATTAAGGTGTGAGTTTGTCCACTGCTTGGAAGACATGACTATCACTCTTAACCAGTGAGGTCATTATCACCCCATGTGACTGTGAGAACAGGAACAAAAGTTAAGAGAAAGAGGATTACTCCTTTTCAAATAAACATTTTTTCAAAATAAAATTGCTCAAATGCATTGACAATAGAAAGGGGGAAAAGGGTCATTTTCTCTAGCTCACTAGCCCATAGCCTCGGGGCGGATATCAGCTAGTAACAAACAAGGCAGCTGCTGTCTGGTAGGTCTAGCCTTTAGCCTACGAGCGGACATGAGCTAGTAACAGACTAGGCAGCTGCTGTCTGGTAGGGCTAGCATTTAGCCTCCGAGCGGACATCAGCTGGTAACAGACTAGGCATTTCAATCATAAATGGACTGCATTTATATAACTCATTGCATTTATATCTGCACCAGACGCTTCACACATCAATGCCTCAGTGAGCCATGGAACCCCCCCCTGCATTTTCAGGTCATCTCCAAAAATGTAATTTTTTGGGGGGGGGGGGGTCAGGTCAATTTTTCAACCACAGTCTTTTCACACAACTTGTATTGTGCTACCATCCTTTAATAAAAAATACATATATTGTGGTTCAGAAAACTCATCTTCATTTTGAAGTTAAAAAACTTTTTCTTACATCAGAAAACTATTTTTAGACAAATAAAAAAGCATGAAAAGTAAAGTTTAATGTAGTAATGGAAGATTCATTCATTCAACAAATTATTTTCTGATGTGGGTCAAGAAATATATTTCTTAAAATATATATATAAAAAAAACATGAAACAGCACTGTTCTATTTTCTTTGATTACTTGATGGTTAAAAAGCAGGGGTGGTGGCCAAGTGGTTAATGCGCTTGGTTTCAGTTCAGAAGGCTCGGGTTCAAATCCCACCCCTGCCACATTTCTCTATGTAATGTGGAGTTGCGTCAGGAAGGGCATCCGGTGAAAAAACTGTGCCAATTCAACATGCAGATCCACCTTAGGTTTGCTGTGGCAACCCCAAGTGCTAACAAGGGAGCAGCCGAAGGGACTTACTTACTTGATGGTTAAAAAAACTTTAAATAAATAAATAAAATAAAAAAACTACATTATTTAAAGTTGAGGATTTTCTTGTAGTTACAGCAGTAACAATAAAAATGGTAAAACACAAAAATAGGTCAAACACAGACAGTGATTGATTCTGCAGCTAAAATCTAATTATTTAGTTTTAGCCTAGGAGTGGACATCAGCTGGTAAGAAACTAGGCAGCTGTGATCTGGTAGCTCTAGGCTTTAACCTATGAGCAGACTCTAGCAACTAACAGACCAGGCAGCTGTGGTCTGGTATGTCTAGCCTTTAGTCTACAAGCGGACATCAGGTAGTAACAGACTAGGCAGCTGTGATCTGGTAGCCCTAGTCTTTAGCCTACGAATGGACATCAGCTAGTAACAGACTCAGCAGCTGCGGTCTGGTAGCCCTAGTCTTTAGCCTATGAGTGGACATCAGCTAGCAACAGACTAGGCAGCTGCGGTCTGGTAGCTCTTGTCTTTAGCATATGAGCGGACATCAGGTTGTAATAGACTAGGCAGCTGCAGTCTGCTAGCTCAACCCTTTAGGCTTGGAGCAGACATCAGCTAGTAACAGACTAGGCAGCTAAATGGTAAATGGACTCCATGCTCAAAGAGCTTTACACATCAATGCCTACATTCACCCCGATGTGAGGCTGCTGCAATGCAAGGCGCCCACCACACATCGGGAGCAACTCAGGGATTAAGGACCTTGGCCAAGGGCCCTTAGTAATTTTCTCGTCAGGCTGGGATTTGAACTGAGGATCCCACTTTAACCACTAGACCATCACCTCCCCCACAACAGACTAGGCAGCTGCGGTCTTTTAGCTCTAGCCTTTAGCCGAGGAACAGACATCAGCTAGTAAAAGACTAGGCAGGGGAGGTCTGGTAGCTCTAGCCTTTAGCTCGCCTCTCTTCCCTCTCCTCCTCTTTCGATGTTCCATGAATAGCTCCGTCGGCTTCTTCGCTCACGTGTATCCGGAGCTGCCGTCTCTTGTCAGCTGGAATTAACTTGGTTCAGTTGTTTGAATAAGTCCAAGTAAAGCAAGCTGGGTTTTGGCACAGTGTGGACTCTGCCGATGTCCAGATGTTGGTCTGGACTGTGTCCTAACACTGCACAGGCTAGTTGTATGTTTTAAAGGCACAATGTTGCTGACACAGAACCAAAAACACGCTGGTGTCTAAATTATACATCAGCCAGAAGGGGGTTGAGTCCAGGGGTTGAAATACATTTTTTAACCTACTTGCACTGGTGCTAGTTACAAAAAAAAAAAAATTACTTGCACCAAAAAAAAAAAGTTATTTGCAAAACAAAAAGTCAGTCTTATATCAACCTTAAAACTCCTCCACTGATGTGTCAGACTCTTCCTCTCTGGGGAGAGTTTGAGGGGAGAACAGCAGCAGCAGCAGCAGCAGACAGTTTTTTTTTCCCCACATGTGCGCACGAACATATGGAACCCGGGAGAGGTCACTTAAAGTGATATTTTTTTCTGGCCATGATAATTTCCTTTAATTGAGCCCACGAATTAATAAAACATGTGCACATTTACCTTTAATTGAGCCCTCGAATTAATAAAATGTGCACACGTTTTCCTTTCGTTCAAAATGAACTACACAATATGACCTAAACTGTCATCCTCATGACGGGGAGATGCTTTGTCCTCAGCATCCTTTTTAATCAATCAATCAATCAATCAATTTTTTTATATAGCGCCAAATGACAACAAACAGTTGCCCCAAGGCGCTTTATATTGTAAGGCAAGGCCATACAATAATTATGTAAAACCCCAACGGTCAAAACGACCCCCTGTGAGCAAGCACTTGGCTACAGTGGGAAGGAAAAACTCCAGCAGAACCAGGCTCAGGGAGGGGCAGTCTTCTGCTGGGACTGGTTGGGGCTGAGGGAGAGAACCAGGAAAAAGACATGCTGTGGAGGGGAGCAGAGATCGATCACTAATGATTAAATGCAGAGTGGTGCATACAGAGCAAAAAGAGAAAGAAACAGTGCATCATGGGAACCCCCAGGCAGTCTACATCTATAGCAGCATAACTAAGGGATGGTTCAGGGTCACCTGATCCAACCCTAACTATAAGCTTTAGCAAAAAGGAAAGTTTTAAGCCTAATCTTAAAAGTAGAGAGGGTGTCTGTCTCCCTGATCTGAATTGGGAGCTGGTTCCACAGGAGAGGAGCCTGAAAGCTGAAGGCTCTGCCTCCCATTCTACTCTTACAAACCCTAGGAACTACAAGTAAGCCTGCAGTCTGAGAGCGAAGCGCTCTATTGGGGTGATATGGTACTACGAGGTCCCTAAGATAAGATGGGACCTGATTATTCAAAACCTTATAAGTAAGAAGAAGAATTTTAAATTCTATTCTAGAATTAACAGGAAGCCAATGAAGAGAGGCCAATATGGGTGAGATATGCTCTCTCCTTCTAGTCCCCGTCAGTACTCTAGCTGCAGCATTTTGAATTAACTGAAGGCTTTTTAGGGAACTTTTAGGACAACCTGATAATAATGAATTACAATAGTCCAGCCTAGAGGAAATAAATGCATGAATTAGTTTTTCAGCATCACTCTGAGACAAGACCTTTCTGATTTTAGAGATATTGCGTAAATGCAAAAAAGCAGTCCTACATATTTGTTTAATATGCGCTTTGAATGACATATCCTGATCAAAAATGACTCCAAGATTTCTCACAGTATTACTAGAGGTCAGGGTAATGCCATCCAGAGTAAGGATCTGGTTAGACACCATGTTTCTAAGATTTGTGGGGCCAAGTACAATAACTTCAGTTTTATCTGAGTTTAAAAGCAGGAAATTAGAGGTCATCCATGTCTTTATGTCTGTAAGACAATCCTGCAGTTTAGCTAATTGGTGTGTGTCCTCTGGCTTCATGGATAGATAAAGCTGGGTATCATCTGCGTAACAATGAAAATTTAAGCAATACCATCTAATAATACTGCCTAAGGGAAGCATGTATAAAGTGAATAAATTGGTCCTAGCACAGAACCTTGTGGAACTCCATAATTAACTTTAGTCTGTGAAGAACATTCCCCATTTACATGAACAAATTGTAATCTATTAGACAAATATGATTCAAACCACCGCAGCGCAGTGCCTTTAATACCTATGGCATGCTCTAATCTCTGTAATAAAATTTTATGGTCAACAGTATCAAAAGCAGCACTGAGGTCTAACAGAACAAGCACAGAGATGAGTCCACTGTCCGAGGCCATAAGAAGATCATTTGTAACCTTCACTAATGCTGTTTCTGTACTATGATGAATTCTAAAGCCTGACTGAAACTCTTCAAATAGACCATTCCTCTGCAGATGATCAGTTAGCTGTTTTACAACTACCCTTTCAAGAATTTTTGAGAGAAAAGGAAGGTTGGAGATTGGCCTATAATTAGCTAAGATAGCTGGGTCAAGTGATGGCTTTTTAAGTAATGGTTTAATTACTGCCACCTTAAAAGCCTGTGGTACATAGCCAACTAACAAAGATAGATTGATCATATTTAAGATTGAAGCATTAAATAATGGTAGGGCTTCCTTGAGCAGCCTGGTAGGAATGGGGTCTAATAAACATGTTGATGGTTTGGATGAAGTAACTAATGAAGATAACTCAGACAGAACAATCGGAGAGAAAGAGTCTAACCAAATACCGGCATCACTGAAAGCAGCCAAAGATAACGATACGTCTTTGGGATGGTTATGAGTAATTTTTTCTCTAATAGTTAAAATTTTGTTAGCAAAGAAAGTCATGAAGTCATTACTAGTTAAAGTTAATGGAATACTCAGCTCAATAGAGCTCTGACTCTTTGTCAGCCTGGCTACAGTGCTGAAAAGAAACCTGGGGTTGTTCTTATTTTCTTCAATTAGTGATGAGTAGAAAGATGTCCTAGCTTTACGGAGGGCTTTTTTATAGAGCAACAGACTCTTTTTCCAGGCTAAGTGAAGATCTTCTAAATTAGTGAGACGCCATTTCCTCTCCAACTTACGGGTTATCTGCTTTAAGCTACGAGTTTGTGAGTTATACCACGGAGTCAGGCACTTCTGATTTAAAGCTCTCTTTTTTAGAGGAGCTACAGCATCCAAAGTTGTCTTCAATGAGGATGTAAAACTATTGACGAGATACTCTATCTCACTTACAGAGTTTAGGTAGCTACTCTGCACTGTGTTGGTATATGGCATTAGAGAACATAAAGAAGGAATCATATCCTTAAACCTAGTTACAGCGCTTTCTGAAAGACTTCTAGTGTAATGAAACTTATTCCCCACTGCTGGGTAGTCCATCAGAGTAAATGTAAATGTTATTAAGAAATGATCAGAAGGGAGTTTTCAGGGAATACTGTTAAGTCTTCTATTTCCATACCATAAGTCAGAACAAGATCTAAGATATGATTAAAGTGGTGGGTGGACTCATTTACTTTTTGAGCAAAGCCAATAGAGTCTAATAATAGATTAAATGCAGTGTTGAGGCTGTCATTCTCAGCATCTGTGTGGATGTTAAAATCGCCCACTATAATTATCTTATCTGAGCTAAGCACCAAGTCAGACAGAAGGTCTGAAAATTCACAGAGAAACTCACAGTAATGACCAGGTGGACGATAGATAATAACAAATAAAACTGGTTTTTGGGACTTCCAATTTGGATGGACAAGACTAAGAGTCAAGCTTTCAAATGAATTAAAGCTCTGTCTGGGTTTTTGATTAATTAATAAGCTGGAATGGAAGATTGCTGCTAATCCTCCGCCTCGGCCCGTGCTACGAGCATTCTGACAGTTAGTGTGACTCGGGGGTGTTGACTCATTTAAACTAACATATTCATCCTGCTGTAACCAGGTTTCTGTAAGGCAGAATAAATCAATATGTTGATCAATTATTATATCATTTACCAACAGGGACTTAGAAGAGAGAGACCTAATGTTTAATAGACCACATTTAACTGTTTTAGTCTGTGGTGCAGTTGAAGGTGCTATATTATTTTTTCTTTTTGAATTTTTATGCTTAAATAGATTTTTGCTGGTTATTGGTAGTCTGGGAGCAGGCACCGTCTCTACGGGGATGGGGTAATGAGGGGATGGCAGGGGGAGAGAAGCTGCAGAGAGGTGTGTAAGACTACAACTCTGCTTCCTGGTCCCAACCCTGGATAGTCACGGTTTGGAGGATTTAAGAAAATTGGCCAGATTTCTAGAAATGAGAGCTGTTCCATCCAAAGTGGGATGGATGCTGTCTCTCCTAACAAGACCAGGTTTTCCCCAGAAGCTTTGCCAATTATCTATGAAGCCCACCTCATTTTTTGGACACCACTCAGACAGCCAGCAATTCAAGGAGAACATGCGGCTAAACATGTCACTCTCGGTCTTTAATGTGCTTAACTCCAGATGATGTCATGCTGGGCAGCTGGGCAGCACTCTGTATGTCCTTGTACGTCCAAACCATAATGATATACTCTGACCAGATCCATTTCACTGCTCAGCTACAACACTACAGGCTTATCTAATTGCCCACTGTTTACCTCCAGAGGAATTTATTCAGGCCTTGGTGAGATCATTCAGCTCCATTTTTATCTCAACCCACAAAGACAATAAACTGACAAACGTACACATGGACTGAAGCATGCTCCAGTTTTTGCCTTTCACCTCCCTTCCTGCCCCCCCCCCCCCCCCCCGCGGCAGGCCCCCATTCTTCCCAAGCTAGCAGGCAGCGCACTGCAGTTGCAGCAGCTACCACACACTCACATCGCCTCAATTTGGAAAAAAAAGTTTAGTGCACATAAACAATGTCAAATGTATATGTGTTGTCTCAATTCTGATGTGTGCCATTATTGCGGTAAACAAGTAATAATTGTGGATTAATTGCCATTTGTCTGTGGAATGTGAGTGTGGCAATCTCGTTGATGTAATGACAATGATAATAAAGCTATCCATCCATCCATCTCTAATAAAACGTGTGCACAATATAATAAAACGTGCACACATTCTCTCCACATGCAAAAACATTTTGCGATGACACATCCAGAGCTCCATACTTTACATGTGCGCGCGCGAATGGGACAGGAGGTCCTCAAACTGGAGCTCCTGCAGCTGCTGCAGCAAATAATGAAACTCCCTGAATTGAGAACATCTCATGAGGATGTTGTGAACCCAGGGACGGGCCGCGGGCGATGTTTGTCAGCTTTCCACAACAAATAGAACACAGCAACTCACTCCGTGTGTGAGAGTCATAAAACACAGGAAGATGAAGACAACACACTGGAAATTGTTTTTTCCTTATTTATTCCTTTATTGGTTCATTCTACTGGTGATTACAGTTGATTAAACTTGGATAAAGTTACTTGCAGCATTGCAAGTGCAGTATAAAATTACGTGCACCGCTCGAATAATACGTGCACAAACTAGCACATCCATGTACTATTTTGACCCCTGAAGTCAAACCAGCTGGACATTTACCGTCCAAACACTCATGATCGAGTGTTTGTGTCCACAAGAGGAGACTCTCCATCCTACAGTCCACACAGAGACACAGAGGAACCAGAACTAGACCAGAACGTGAACCCAGCACACACAGGTTCAGTGAACAAGCAGCAGAAGGTGTGGAGGTGAATCAGAGAGTCAGAGGAGACTTCATAGAAGGACAGAGTGCCAGCAGGACAGTCCACAAACACTGAGACTCTGTGAGAGGACGAATAGAAGCGAGGAAGGAATGTTTGTCTGTTATTGTGACGGACAGAGAAACAATAATGATCAGAGCAGATCAGAGTCCAGGACCGATCATTAGATCCAAACACACAGTCGTCTGTGTTTCCTTTCCTTCTGATTCTTCTGTAAGTCACTGATATATACACATGTCCTCTCCATTCGACCTCCCAGTAACAGCGACCAGTCAGAGCAGTTGAAGACAGGACCTGAGGGCAAAGGTCAAATCTGTCTGGATGATCAGGATATGATTGATCCTTGTCCACATGTTCCACCTTTGTGTTGTTTTTGGACAGTTTGAGTTTTCTGTTCGCTGAGTTTGGATCCAGAGAGAGTTCAGAGAAATCTGATGGAACAAAACACAACACAGTTATCAATCGATCAGTTCATCAATCAAAACCACGACACAGTTATCAATCGATCAGTTCATCAGTCAAAACCACGACACAGTTATCAACTGATCAGTTCACTGATCAACATGACGACACAGTCAGAGTTATCAATTGATGGTTTGTAGCAGCCTTCATGTTGAACTCTGCTTCAGTGTCAGTAGGACTTGAATGAGTGATGTCACAGAGGGTGGTTTCTATGGAAACAGATGGATTAAAGTACAAAGACACTTACACTTCCTCAGACCTGGTCTCAGCCATCGGACTCCACCAGGATCCACCCTGAAAGGAGGAGGGGGCGGAGCAACACATGGTCTTTAATCATGGAAACATCAACATGACATTGATCTTATCCACACACTTTAGTTCTCTTCTAACACACTCATCGCTCCAAATGGATCATTGATTATTGATCACCTCTAACTGTGCTGATCAGCAGCAAACAACAACTTTTGGCTTTTTCAGGTTTGAAGATTCTGGTGAAAATCTGTTGAAGTGGATTTAACCAATCAGGGCTCACCAACCCTGCTGCTGGAGGTCACCTGACTCTGCAGGCTCCTCCCACTGCTCACTAAGTCAGGTGTGCTCAGCCAATCAGCTGCAGGCGTTACATGTCCCCTCATATTGGAGCAGATCCTCCAGAACTAAAACTATGTTTCAAAGATCATCAAGAACTAAATTTAAGTTTTATGTTTGAAAAATTTATTTCCTACAGTTTTTATTTTAAAAAATCTTGTTTTAAATTTGGTGCTTTTTCGTTCCAGTTGGTGCAGAATGACGTCCAGATTGATTTGGACCAATCAGCCTGCAGTATTAGTGAGTGATCCCTTCGTAAGATGGCGGTGTCCACGAGTCCACAGATGGTCCAGATCAGATTTTCTGTCTCAGAAAAATGTTTCACTCTGCGCAGTTTCTCCAATCACAGCCACAGAAGCCTATAAGTCCTTCAGAGCTGTCTGGGTGTCTTGGTGGCTTCCCTCACTCTCAGTCACTCAGTTTTTGAGAGCTGCCTGCTGCACACAGATTTATTCCACAGTATCAGACTGTTTGGATTTCTGAAGGATTGATGGAAATGAAGTCTGAGAAAATGTTCATGTGTTAATCTCCAAAGAAAACTGGCTGTGAAACTAATGATTTACTGCAGAACCACTGATGGTACTTGAGGATTTTGTTCATCCAGAACAAGTCAACCTTTAATGGTCCAGAAGCTGAAAACTGTAGTAATTTGGAGACACAAACCTCAAACTTTGAATTCTTCAGCCTAAAAACTCCACAAAGTTTTGTTGGAGCTCAGAGATGTTCCATGAAGAAGCTTTTCTGAAGCTCTTTCATGTGACGTCTGTCAGGAAACACCAGACTGGACTCATCAGCTGTGGCTGCAGCAGGTCCACACGGAGAACATGCAGGCAGCATGATCTCCAGGAGCAGGTTGGTGACTCCTGCTTCAGAGAAATGAAGCTTTCTGTCTCCGTTCCTTTTTGAAACATGATTCTGAACAGACTGACAGTGAAAATGATCATCAACTGTTTTTGTTTGTCTTTGGACCAGAATGTGTGAACGACTAACAAATGATTTCCTCAAACACGTGAGCAGAACATACACACACGTATGTTAGAGGTCAGCTGACCATCAGCTGGATCTCTGTCACGTGTTCATGTCAAACAGGAACAATGAGTCGGCACAGAGAGTTTGCTGAGTCGCTGTTTGTCAGTGTGAGGTGTTTGAGGTCAGCTCGGTGTGTCAGGTCCACAGGAACCACAC